>NW_006160059.1:562360-565516 GCF_000334495.1 Tupaia belangeri chinensis
TATATATATATATATATATATATATATATTTGTCTATATATGTATATATTTGTAAATTACATTAAATTCAGCTATTGATGGATATTGATAGGATAGACCAAAGCCTCTAAAACGTGACACACAGCTGTTAAATAGTTAAGTTATATGAAAAGTTTGAGAACTAAAGACCTTGGAAATAAAGTGGCTCAGGAAACTGTGCTATGTAACGTTAAAAGATGGGAAAGAGTGCAAATTTACAAATAGAAAATGTTATTATAACTGAATTTAGCATTTTATGATTAATAATAATGATTTAATACACAATTATAGAAAATAAGAGGAGTGACAGTAATAAAAGTAGCGATCTGACTATGTCTGTGTTAGATTGTAAACTACTTATGGGTGAAGAATTGTTCTCTCATTATGGGTTTAAGGGATCCAGATTTCAGTTTTGGGGAACCAGCAGTTAGCTTAATGGCTATGTTGCTGGACAACCACGTAGTCGACCACGGTTCGCATCCCAGACCCGGTGGCTTAAAACTCACGCCGGGTGCGTGTGCGTGCGTGCCCAAGATCCAGAGAGGAGAATGGAGGAGAAGGGATTGCGGCGTGACCATCCCCCCTGGGGGGGTGATTTCTCACTTTCTATCTCTTTGTCTCAATCTGGCGAGCGCATGTACCCTATAGCGAAAATCTCTCAACAAAAACAGATTTCAGTTTTGTTCCCTTTTCCAAAGCACTGTTTAAATACCCTAGATATTTTCCAGTATGTTTTTTCCAAACTAGAAAATTAGAAATTAGGCCGGGATTGTTTTTCAGATTACGTTCCTCATTATTTTTTTAACTTTAAAACATTATTATCACAATCTGTTCATTCATTCCTTATTCAGGAAAGTTTAAAGTACGTCAAATAAAGTGAAATAAAAAATCTGTTTAAAAATTAATAAAATTTCAGGAACAGGAAATGTTATTATTACATTGTTTTGGCTAGAACAAGGAAAAAAGGGGACCAGCAGTTAGCGTAATGGCTATGTCGCTGGACTCCCACGTAGTCGACCACGGTTCACGTTACAGACCCGGTGACTTAAAACTCACGCCGGGCGCGTGTGCGTGCGTGCCCAAGATCCCGAGAGGAGAATGGAGGAGAAGGGATTGCGGCATGGCCATCCCCACTGGGGGGTGATTTCTTGCTTTCTGTCTCTCTGTCTCTCTCTGTCTGTCTGGTGAACGCACATGCCCTATAGCAAAAACCTCTCCACAAAAAAAAAAAAAAAGAGGAGAAAAGAACTGAAATGCATGTCCAGAATGTAATAGAAGTGTGCCGTATTTCTTGTTTCCTTAATAGGATTGCGAGTGAATTTAAGTCAGCTGTCTCTCAGGTAGTCACCGAGGGAAAATAGTCGATGTATTTAACATGTGATTTCTCAGATCTCTCTGAAGGTAATCCTCATTTTAATCAGCCAGAGAGGAAAGCAACATGGATCCAGTTTTTGAAGGTTTGGAGAGTACTTTAGTTGACATTCCACTGTATAGAACACATTGAACTGTGGGAGCACTTGCAAGGGAGGACTAACATTCATAGATAATATTTTTGCAAACAGAGCTAATTCCCATGGATAACTCAATTCTTAGGGAGGGAGTGTCTGGCTTTTGGTAAACATCAACTAACTGTTTCTAATATTTGTAGAATTATTATGTTTTTTAAATATTATATATATATGCATATCTATAGTACATATACTATATAGATAAAATTTATATGTGTGTGTCTACACACATATGTAATTTATATATGATCTATATAATATGTAACATATAGATATATGATAGACAAAATTTATATATGTGTGTATATATATACACACATATATATAATTTTTATATATTTATAAATATATATATATATACACATATGTGTGTATATATACATGTATATATACACACATATATATATATATAAATACATATATATATGTAGTTTTTTAATCAGAGTGCATATATACTCAATGGAAAGAGACTGAGTAAGAGAAAGAGAGAGGAAGTATCCTCCACAGGGAATCATCAAAATACAATACCTCCTTCTCTATCTCCTTTCAGGATTTGGGGCACATGAGCACACATACAGCTGTGTTTCTAAAGCCACCAGGTCCAGGACTTGAATTGCATATTCAGCCATATAGGATAGTCATTTTTAACTACCATACCACAAGCTGGTTCAATATGTATTTATGTATTATTTTCAAGAATTAAGTGATGTATTTCAGGTCCACTTAGAGCCACTTTTATACTCCTTTTTATAAATTTTGTTTTTTCGTTTGTTTTGCCAGAGGGCATATATTGTTGCCAGAAAGAGAGAAAGCATGCAGCATGTGGGGCATGGTCATGCTACAGTTCCTTGTCCCTGTTTGTTGATTCTGTTAGGATTTTTGATATGCACATACATACACCAGGTGTGTTTTTCAAACCACCAGGACAGGTCCAGAACTGCAGTTTGTCATCTGTGATGTGACCCCCCTACACCCAGTGCTAAACTGCTGTGCCATAAAGCTGACTCTCTCCTTCTTATTCTTATTTCTCACCTTTAATACCCAAAGGTAATCATCCTCCAGATGAGATCATATGAAAGTGTCCCAGCCTGCGGGAACTTATCGGGCAGGGAAACTCGAGCGAGGGGGCGGAGGTCTGGAACCGGCGCAGTGTCTCAGCACGGGAGCGAAAGAAGTATCACAGCTCACACAGTGTCACAGCTCTTGATGGTATGAAGGTTTCGCTCATTTATTGAGGGCTAGAGCACTTTCTTATATACACAAGGCAGAGGAAGGTAGGCGGGGTTTACAGCGGACCTAATTGAGGACCTGTCAGTTCTGTCTGAACCAGGAGGTCTGCATTCCTGGTGTCTGTGTCAAGGTTGCATGGGCCATTTTAAGCAGTGAAGGTCATGGCAGTCATTTTGATGTGGGCGGCTCCCCACATATCCCCCTCTGTTTTATTAAGAGACTGGGAACCAGGGGGAGCTGTGCCTGTCTTAGGTTGGAGCCATTATGGCTGAATGATTCCTCAATTACCCATCATTGGAACAACCCATAGCAGGGATGGGTGTCCTGTCTTAGGTGGAGGAACAGGCAAGTTTGGCCAGACTCTCGTACCCGTCATTGGCTAACCCCGCCACGGCCTCCT
>NW_006160059.1:565924-570829 GCF_000334495.1 Tupaia belangeri chinensis
TCTGTTTCAAGGTCCCCCCGGCCATTTTAAGCAGTGAGGGTCATGGCAGCCATTTTGATGTGGGCGGCTCCCCACATGAAAGTCTTTGGATATTTTTTAAATTTAGTATTAGGTTATATTATTATTTATGTATAAAATGCAGCTAAGTACCATATAATAATACTTAAATTATATTCTTGCTTTTCTGTGCTCACTTGCCATTAGGTTTTTAATATTTTAGTGCATGTTAAAAAGACATAGTTAATTACTTACAAGTGTGCTTTATACTATTATATGGAATAAGAATGCTATATTTTATTATTTTTTATGTAATGGACATTTAAATGGTTCACTATTTCTATGATTTACAAATGATACTAACATAAATATTTTTGTGCACATACACTGCATGACCCTAGAGTATTCACTTATAGGAGAGAACTGCTAGATGTTTCTTGAAAATAGGAACATAGGAAACATTCTTAGGTAGTTTTTACATTTATGAGTGGTTGCATCACTGAGGTCTAACCTTTGGAATTGGAATTGGAATTAAAATGATATGTGCTATTTCTAGTGCAAGGGTATCAAGAACACCTACTAACTCTTTTCTCTTCCTCTAGCTTAAAGCAGAGAATTACTTGGTTCAAATAAGCACAATATGTACAGACTCTTGGTTACTGAATCATCATGTTGAGGAGAGCCACCTGCCAATGAGAAACATCTGCTTTCAAAAATTGCAAGATTGGAGGACCAGCAAATAGTATAATTGTTACGTTGCTGGACTCCCATGTGATTGACTACAGTTCGAGTCCGAGCTCTAGTATGGCAGGCACATGTGCATGAGCACCTAAGATCCCAAGAGGAGAATAGAGGAGAAGGGATTGCTGTGTGGCCATCCCCCTTTGGGGTAATTTCTTGCTTTCCATCTCTCTGATGAGCACACGCTCTCTGCTCATGTTCATTGTCTATATATCTACATTTGTGTAAATAAAATAAAATAGTATACTGTCTAAAATATAACAAGTTTATGATTAACTTGATATCTGGCTGGTCATATCAGTTTCAGGCTTCGTATTCTTTACTATAGTTATTTATTATTTGATGCTTTCAATTCCATGTAACATTAAAAATAAGTTTTGAGTTTATATTAAATTTTTTCATTGGAAATTTTTTCAATTCTTAGATTATTTGAAAATAATTTTTACCATATAGAATGTTTCTGCATACTATATTCAAATGTTTATTTATTCAGATATTATTGTTTTCTTCAATAAGCCTTCATATTTCTCAGGTTGATATTCTAATGTAATACTTTAGGCAACTGGAATTCACATAGCTAAAAAGTTAAAATTACATTTGTGGCAGCTCAAAAAACATACTAGATACCTCTATGTGCATAGATACCTCAAATTCTAACAAGATGGAGCTATGTAGCAAAAGGGATCCGGGAAACATAAGACATTAAACTATAAAACTACTGGTGGAAAACACTGGGAAAACTCTTGGAGACATTGGAGTACACAAAGACTTCTTAAATAAGACCCCCTCTGCAAAGCACAGGCAATAATCCCAAAATAGACACGTGGGATTACATCAGATTTAAAAACATCTGCACAGCAAAAGAAAGAATAATTAGAGTAAATTGACAACCCTCAGAATGGGAGAATATAGATTTAGGTTTTAAAATTAAGGTTTTAAAAATCAGGCACTTATTATTTTTTTAGAATTAGTTTTATAAATACACATATCCTCTCTAGTAGCCTTGCGTTCGACTACGTGGGAGTCCAGCGACATAGCCATTACACTAACTGCTGGTTCCCATGGGAAAAGTTCTTAAGAACGGCCCTCAAAGCACAGGCAAAAATCTCCAAAATAGACAAGTATGATTACAACAGATTAAGAAGTTTCTACACAGCAAAGGACACAGTAATTAGAGTGAATTGGCAACCCTCAGGAAGGGAGAAAATTTTATAAACTATACCTCAGATAAGGGACTGATAACTAGAATAGATAGGGAACTCAAGCCGCTTACCCAGAAGAAAATGATTAACCTAATTAAATGATGGGAAAATGAGCTGAATAAAGAACTCTCTAAGCTCTCTAAGGAAGACATACAAACAGTCAAAAACCATATGAAAAAATGCTCAATATCCCTCATCATAAGGAACATGCAGATCAAAATTACAATGAGAAACCACCTATCCCCAGCCAGAATGGTGAAGATTGAATAAACAAAATATGATAAGTGCTGGTGGGGATGTGGTGAAAGCGGAACTCTCTTACATTGTTGGTGGAAATGTAAATTGCTCTAGCTACTGTGGAGAACAATATGGAGGTTCCTCAAAGACCTACAAATAGAACTACCATGTGATCCAGCAACTCCATTTCTAGGTATCTACCCAAAGGACAGGAGAACACTCATTTGGAAAACCACTTGCACATCTATGTTTATTGTGACACTATTCACAATTGCTAAGACATGGAACCAACCCAAATGTCCACAAACAGATTAATGGATTGAGAAAATATGGCACATATACCCCATAGAATATTGTTCAGTCATAAAAAACAACAAAACCCTGGAATTTGATGAAAGTGGATGAATATGGAAGATTTATTGCTGAGTGAAGCAAGTTAGGCTATGAAACAGACATTGTATGTCTCCACTTAGCATATACCAACTGTCTGCACTCTATGGTAGAAACTGAAAGACTGGAGGCCATAAAAGCATTGAAAATTGTTATGGACACTAGGGACAAAGTGAAAGAAGGGTAGAAGAGGGGAAAAATGTAGGAAAGGAAAACTGGGGAGATAAATAGAGAAGTAAGATATTTGTGGAAAATAGATATAGTTTATTACCTGTTGATGATAATGTGTATAGTATTTTCAACTGGGCTTGTCTGAGGTGTATATCATGCTGGTTAAAGTTGCTTTACAATCTAAATGTATAGTAATTGAATGTATAAATAATAATAATAATAAAAGGGACTGAGGTATGTTCTTTGATCACAGCGTATTGGAATGTTAGAAATCAATAACAAGGGACCAGCAGTTGGTATAATGGCTAAGTCGCTGGACTCTCATGTAGTTGACTGTGATTTGAGTCATGGACCCTGTGGCTTAAACTCACGCTGGGCATATGTGTGTGCATGCCCAAAATCCTGAGAGGAGAATGGAGGAGAAGAGATTGTGGTGTGGCCATCACCCCATCACTATCTGTCTCTCTGTCTTTTTGGCAAGCGCACGTGCCCTATAGCAAAAACCTCTCAAAAAAAAAATCAATAACAAAAGGACATCAGTATATTTACAAAATTAAGCATATGAAAATTTTATATATATTGGAAATTCATATACATGTAAATTAAGCATCACATTCCTAAATAAGCAATAAGTCAAAGAATAAACTAAAACGGAAATGAGAAAGTACTGTGAGATAAAAATGAAAATGTATCATAGCGAAATTTAAGGGACACAGTTAAAGCAATGATTAGGGAAATTTATAGTTGTTGATATCTTTTATATTATAAACGAAGGTAGATCTCAAGTCAATAACTTGAACTTTTACTTTAAGAAACTAAAAAAACAAAAACAAAATGAAACCCAAACAGCAAAAAGTAATGCAAGTGGGAAGAAATAGTAAAGATTAAACACCAATAGGGAAAATGAATAAAACAAGAAGTTGGTTTTTGGAAAGAAATTAGTAAAATTGAGAAACTTTTACCTAGATAATGAATAAAAAAGAGACAGGATAAAAAATAAAAGTCTCAAATATCAAAAATGAAGAAAAAGTGATCATTATTACTGAACTTACAAAAACAAAAATATGAAATACTTTCTACAACTTTTTGCCAACACATTAGATAAATCGGATTAAGTGGAAAAAAATCCTAAAAAAAGGTACAAATAGCAAAACTGACTCAAAAAATATACATATATATATATATATATATGTACACATACATATATATATATACCCATAGCCAGCAAATAGCACAGATTAGTAGTCTTTAAACAACAAAATCCTGGCTTTTGATAGAAAGTGGAAGAATATGGAAGATTTACTGCTGAATGAAGCAAGTCAGGCTATGAAGGAGAGACATTGTATGTCCCCACTTAATATATACCGAGTGTCTGCACTCTATGACTGAAGTTGATTGACTAAAGGATGTACAAACATAAGAGATGGGTGTGAATGCCAGATGTGGTGTGTGTGGAGGAGTGGGGACTGGGGAAGGACATTTGGAGGAGAGCATTGACGAGATGGGGAGGTGTGGTGTTATCTGTTGATAGTTTGATCAACTGGATTGGGAAGAAATGTTCACATATTGAAATAGTCACTTTGTAACCTAAATAATGTGCTTGAATGTATAAAAAATTAAAAATTAAATATATAAATAAAATTAAAAATTAAAAAATTAAAATTAAAATAAAAAAGCAACCAAAATTTTAGCTATTTTTATTGCTTAAGAACTTTAGGACATACCGAGTGTCTGCACTCTATGACTGAAGTTGATTGACTAAAGGATGTACAAACATAAGAGATGGGTGTGAATGCCAGATGTGGTGTGTGTGGAGGAGTGGGGACTGGGGAAGGACATTTGGAGGAGAGCATTGACGAGATGGGGAGGTGTGGTGTTATCTGTTGATAGTTTGATCAACTGGATTGGGAAGAAATGTTCACATATTGAAATAGTCACTTTGTAACCTAAATAATGTGCTTGAATGTATAAAAAATTAAAAATTAAATATATAAATAAAATTAAAAATTAAAAAATTAAAATTAAAATAAAAAAGCAACCAAAATTTTAGCTATTTTTATTGCTTAAGAACTTTAGGACTATAGGGCCAGCAGTTAGCATAATGGCTATGTCGTTGGACTCCCACGTAGTCGACGGCGGTTCGAGTCCCGGACTTGGGGGGTTAAAA
>NW_006160059.1:570904-578207 GCF_000334495.1 Tupaia belangeri chinensis
GATTTCTCGCTTTCTGTCTCTCTGTCTCTCTCTGTCTGTCTGGCGAGCGCATGCGCCCTATAGCAAAAACCTCTCCAAAAAAAAAGAAAAAGAACTTCAGGATTACTCTGTGGCCTGGATCCCACATGGCCAATTTCTCTTTTATCAGTCTTTAACCTAATGGCTTGAAAAAACTCCAGGTATGTGTACATACAAGTCCAAAATCCCAAAAGAAGATTCTCTCTCTCTCTCTCTCTCTATCTCTCTGGAGAGCACATACACTCTCTGGCAAATTAAAAATCAAAAACAAAAACAAAAGAATTCTAGATTGGGAGCCAGACCTCTAGCTTAGTAGTAAAAGGAGCTAAATTATAAATGGTTGACTGTGGTTTGAATCCCAGCCCTGGTAGCTTGAAAAACATACTGAGAATGTTTGCACTTGTGCCCCAAATCCCAACAGGATAGAGAAATGGAAGAGAAAAGATAACAATATTCCCATACTTCCTTGGAGAGTTTTCACTCTCTGTCTCTGTCTTTCTGTTTATCTCTACTGAGCACATGTATGTCTTGCAGAGGGAAGGAGAGAATTCTGAGTCGACAGTTTTCTCCCCTTTACCTTTTATTTCATTATTTATTTATTTAAATTATTTAATTTTAGTTTATTCATTGTCATTATTTTATTTTATTTTTTGAAGTTGATCAGAGAGAGACAAAGAGAGAGAAGGGAAGTCAGAAACCAAGCTGCCGCTGCCACATCTGAGACTCAAACTGTGGTCGGCCATGTGGAAGTCCAGCCACTTTAACCACCATGCCACCTGCCAGCCCCTATTTATTTGTATTTTAAGTTTTTTCTTTTTCCATAGGGCATGTGCATTCACCAGAGATAGTGAAAGGGAAAATAAGAAATCACCTCCAGTTGGGATGACCACTCCTCAATACCTTTCCCTCCATTCTACTCCTGGCATTTTGAGCATTCATACACATGTACCTGGCATGATTCTCAAACCACTAGGTCTGGGACTTGAACTGCAGTAGACCATGTGGGCATCTAGTGTCATAACAACTATACTACCATTTGGTCCCATCCCCTTAACTTAGTTTTTTCCAAAGAAAGGTGTTTTTTCATGGGCTATCTATGATTTTTTTAATCTAATTTAATTTTTTATTGTTAATTTCCTATAGGACATTTGTGCTCATCAGAGAGATACAGACAGAGCTAGTGAAAAAGAAAGTCCTCAGGTCCGGGACTTGAACCACAGTCAGCCAGGTGAGAGTTCAGTGCCCTAACCACTTTACCACCTGTTGAGCCCATCTATGATTTTTAAAGTCTTGTTTAAGATACCTAAAATGTGGGACTAGCAGACTGCATAATGGTTATGTCATTGGACTCCTACGTAGTAGACTGTGTTAGAGTCCCAGACTTAGTGGCTTAAAGTTTATGTTGAGTATGTGTGAGTGCATGTTCAAGATCCCTAGAGAAGAATGTAGGAGAGGGGATTCCGTTTTGGGGGAGTGATTTCTGCCTGGGGGTGATTTCTCACTTTTGTCTGTCTCTCCAGGGAGCTCACACACCCTAATGCAAAAATTTCTTAAAAGATATCTAAAATTTAACGCAAATTTCAAGAACTCTGCATTTAATAATAATATACTGTGGTGTAATTTTTTTTTCATGAGATTCATTAAGCTGTTCGGTTCTCTCAATATGTAGTTTTTATAAACTTGACAACATTTGATCACTATTTCATTTTGTATTTTTTTCTTTACTTTCCTATCTCTATTTGAGGACTTCAATTACTTTTCTGTTTATTTAACATTGTCTTAGATCTTATCTATGACTTTTTTCTTTTTTATTGTGCGTTCCATTTTGACTATTTTTTATTATTTTGTCTTATAGTACACTAAATTTCTATCTGCAGAGTTCTATTGAATGTTACCTTCATGCAGTACATATTACTGTGAGACATATTCATTTTCATATTCTGAAAGTTTGACTTGAGTCACTTCTCATCCTCCATGTTTCTACCTAACATTTTCAACAGATGAAATAAAGTTGTGTGTTAATATCTTTAACAACTCAGACATCTGTGTCTGCTCTTTCTTAGTTTTGATTGTTGAACTCATTCTGAGTCTCATTTTTATATTTCTTTGTATGTCAGTCTTTGATTGGATAATGAACATTGTGAATCTTACCTTTTTGGGAGATGGATGTTTTGTTGTTTCTATAAATATTCTGAACTTTGCTATGGGATTCAGTCAGGTTATTGGAATACTTCGATTGTCTAGGACCTTGATTTTAAATAAAATTCGGGAGATAACTGAATAGCATTTAATTTGTCTAATTCTTCTCCACTACTAGAGTAATACCTGTTGTAGCTTCAACCCAAAGTACATCTATTAATTTTGAGTTCTCCCAGTCTGTCTGATGGAAACTGTCAGTATTTGACTTGTGTGAGTTTCGGATACTCTTTTCTCAAACTCTTTCAGAGGATTTTTTTCCCCCTGGCTTCAAATATCTTCCTCACATTCATGGATTTTTCAATGTTTCACTGAAGTTCTGAAGGAGATACTACAGTCTCTAAAGTTTTTTCTGTAGATACCATTTTACTCTATGGTATTGTCACCACTAGCCACTTGGTGTCTTGAACTGACCGCTCTACCTCCCTATTTGAACAATCTACCTTATAAAATTTATGTTCCACCTTCTTTTGCTCTAGCCTAGATGCTCTCTCAATGACATAATATGAGGCATTTCTGCATTTTCTTTTAGGAATAACTTTTTTTTTACCCTCTCTGTGTCTTGAAAGTCATTGCTGAATATATTTTGTCTGGTTTGGGTTGTTTCAAATGAAAGAATAAATTTAATCCTTTGTATTACATGTTCCTCTTGCTTTTAATTTTAAAAGAAGAATTGCTAAAGAGCACTTACTCTTGCTGGAGAGAAACAGAGAGATAAAGACAGGGAAAGTGAGAAATCTCCTCCAATGGGGGCAGCTCTCACCACAAACCCTTTCCTCCATATCTCCTTTTAGGACTTTGGATACACACATACACATGACAAGTGTGTTTTCAAGAATCTGGGTCCAGGTCTTCCACCATGTAGTCAGCCATGTTTTTTTCAGCCTCTTTAACAACCATGTCTCTGGCTGGCCCAGGCATTACATTTTAAAATTTCTATTTTTATCTACACATACTAGATTTAGCTTTTCTTGTTTTGAAAAACTCACTCTGTGTTTGCTGTTATTTAGATTTGGGGATATAATATTTCTCTATGGTTATTATATAAAAGTAGATGTCTAGCTTCTGCTTTATGTAATTATTTAGATTTTTATTAAAGACAAAATTTGTTTTTCAAGTTTATATATATTCTCAGAGTAAAAAATTATTCTTTTCTGTTCTTATGATGGTCTTCTTTCAACTTTAAATTATAATTGTTATATAGTTTGGTTATCATTTTATTACAATGGGCAAATGTTTTCTGACATGAACATTTGTAAAACCTGCCTAGTTTGTATTTCTACCAATTCTTTCTTACATGTATGACACTTTTTATGTATATATCATGATATTATGTTGATCACAATTAATGTTTTATTTTTTAAGATAGAAATTTCCTTTATAACCCTACTAGTTCTTAGAAATACTCCCAAATCTAAATAAGAGATATAAAGAAAAAAAGCATATTAATGACTCATTTCTACAATCAGGCAGATTTTGTACATCAGGAGAGAACTACATACATAAATGCAAGTAAATCTACCCTATTTTCCATTTGTTAGTACACTTTGTTTGTTTATTTATTTTTTAAGAGAGATTTTTGCTATAGGACACATGCACTCGCAGAAGAGACAGAAAGAGACAGAAAGCAAGAAATCTCTGCAATCAGGCAGGTTTTGTAGATCAGAGAGAGAATTACATACATAAATGGTAAGTAAATCTACTCTGTTTTCCACTTGTTAATAAATTTTTTCTTTGTTTTTTAGAGAGATTTTTGCTCTAGGGCATATGCATATGCCGGAGAGACAGAGAGACAGAAAGCATGAAGTGATCCCTCAGAGGGGATGGCCATGCTGCAATTCCCTTTCCTCCCTTCCCCTCTGGGATCTTGGACATGCATACTCATGTGCCCGGCATGAGTTTTAAGTCACCAGGTTCAAGACTTGGACCATGGTTGGTTATGTGGTAGCCCAGTAATGTAACCATTATGCCATCTGCTGTCCCAGTACAGTTTTTTGTTTTATTTTGTTTTTCCTGTAGATGATGTTTTATAGTTTTTTGTTTGTTTGTTTGTTTCCCTCTGTGTCTTACTCCTTTGGCATACTCGAGCATACTCTTCTCACGAATGATCTACATGTCCATTTTCTATGGTTTTCTTCTTCTGGTATGCCTAAGAGTATTACAATAGTATGTTAACTATGAGTTTCCTCTTATGTATAAATAATTCTTACTAGTTTAGAGAAGCAGTACATATTCACCTTTATATTTTATTGATAGTGGATAGTGGCTGATTAAACACAATCCTAACTTCTTTGTGGCTTAAGTTTTTTTATTTGTTAGAGATATTTATTAATAGTTATAGCATAATAGTTACATCAGTTAATATCTTCCAATAAAAAGAACAATTTAAGTGCTTAGTAAGTGCATGCTAGTATTATGATTATCATCAACTTTTATACAAAAATCCAAAGAAAATCATTGAAGAAAAGTTTGTACCTATTGGATGCTCTCTTTCTATTGAAATAAAAAAAGAAACAAAATCTTTATAGAGATTACAGAAGAGTGATGGTTGGTTTGAGAATAACCCTAACTGAGAAATAAAAGACATGAAACTCTGGTATTTATAAAATTTTAAAAAATATCTATCTTGTGAATAATTTGACATCTTATACTTTTTTTTTTTTTTTTGGAGAGATTTTCGCTATAGGGTGTATGCGCTCTCCAGACAGACAGAGAGAGACATAGAGACAGAAAGCGAGAAATCACCCCCCCGGGAGGATGGTCACGCCGCAATCCCTTCTCCTCCATTCTCCTCTCAGAATCTTGGGCATGCACACACACGCGCCCAGCGTGAGTTTTAAGCCACCGGGTCCGGGACGCGAACCGCGGTCGACTACATGGGTGTCCAGCGACATAGCCATTACGCTAACTGCTGGTTCCCAACATCTTGTACTTTTCAATCAATGTTTAAAAATTTATTTATATGTTATTTTTATGACTTCAGAGAAGATTAAGATGTTTCAATTCATGAAAACTTAA
The DNA here is from genome assembly GCF_000334495.1 of Tupaia belangeri chinensis. NCBI lineage: Eukaryota > Metazoa > Chordata > Mammalia > Scandentia > Tupaiidae > Tupaia > Tupaia belangeri. The sequence continues at coordinate 576,137 of NW_006160059.1, forward strand.
AATTCAAAAAACTTATTTTCTGAAAGGAAATTAAGAAACAAGGTCTTCTTGTCTCTCTGACTTCATATTTTTTGTCTTTGTTTTTACTATTAGATGAAGATGATATTTATCTCATAAAAATATAACACATAGTAAGGCATCTATAAATAATAGCTATTATTTAAAAAAGGATATCTATTTGGAAACTCTTCAAAAGGCAAAAACGTCATTCCAGGCCCCCTGGAATAGGTTTTCTGAGCATATAGCCAGGATCTGCATTTAGAAAGAAAGTTCTTTGTTCAATAAGAAAATGTGGTTTTTGCTTATTTTTGTCTTTATTTTTGCTGTTTTATCATTATGATTAATGAATTGTCTGAATTTTAATGTTTTCGAATGTCAATAGTAAGTGTCTTTCATAAATCTTTAAATCCATATTAATAACACATAAAATATATTGATGAAAATATTAGAATCAATTTCTTATATTCTTAACTAGCCACAGAATTGATTTTAAAAGATTTTTTTTAAAAATTTGATGTCATAATTGTATGTCTCTTCATTTATTTAAAGTAGTAATTGTCTTTTAGCATAAAAAATATCACATTAGGTATAAATTTTCTAGCTCAATAAGTTATTAAAATTATGCTTTTGAAAGTTTTTATTATAGATAGAAGTTTTCAATTTTCATAAAAGCAAAACTCCACGTATTTTTGCATTTTAGTGATTAAAAATTGAATAAGCAGAATTTAGAATATATTGTTTAGGATTTACTAAGGTTCTAACCTTGTTGCTAAAAATAAAATTAGGCCTTTTAGCATGCCTTAGCAAAACATCAAGATAAGGTAAAGATTATTGAAGAAAATGAGACCTACTCGAATGTAAAATCTGTGGTTGGTTTGTATTTTCAACCTGTTCTGCTCTCAGTCAGAACAAACCATAAATAAAAACAACAGCAATATTTATCACACCTAAATACACCTAAGAGAACATAGAATTAAGGTGCATTAAAAAAAAAAACCAACACATGCTCATTTATCATAAAAAAACCTTCTCTGTGCAATTTTTTAAAAATTGAATTACCATATCCTTTACAAAGGAAAAGATCCTTTCATGCCACCTTTTCAAACATACTCATGCAAGCATTTTCTCCTTTAGAGCATTTGATAAATAATAACAACCTTGAGAACAATCCTAAAACCATAAGAAATATAAAGCCATAAAGCTGTATTAGTAGGCACTGCCCATAACCTATTTGGAACTATGGCAATGATTGATGGTCAGCAGAGTTATTTCAGACTATACCATCAGAAGGATCTTTCTAACCTGAACCAGTATATTTTCTTGGTTTCTTGCCTACATCAGATCGCATTCATGATGTATATCTTTATTGAAGAGCTATTCATTCTCAATAAGCATTCTTTCAGGAACTTTTCCTAAAGCCTCAGTAAGGCCTCATAAACCACTGACTTCTTTAGTCACGATTTTTTTAAAGACCTCACTAAACGTATGAATAGAGACCACTTATGTCAAAATGATCAGATATCCCAGTGAGGAAGGAAGGAGAAATCCAAAACAATATGAGTGATTGTCCCACAATGCTTAACAAATTGATTCGTACCAAACTGTTTTGACTCCTTTTCCTGAATTTGATTTACACTAAAAATATTTTCTTGTTAGAAAATTAAATACTATCACACTATGTACTCAAGAATAGTAGAGAAAGATATTCCTTAACTTTTCTAATCTGTGAGACAGGTAAAAGAAAATATAGAAATCAAGTTGAAAAGCATACATTCTAGAATTTTAAGAACATGAATGATATTGAATGATACTAAAACTGTTATATTTTCCTAAAGAATCCTGAAAGCAAACCATTCAACAAAATATCACAATTATTTATAACCATAAGCTTTGTAGACAGAGTGTTCATTATTTCAGTATAGATAGTCGCTTTTATCCTGTCATCTTTTTTTAATTATTATTTTACAAACTATATTTATTTAAGGTTATTTGTGATTTTAAAATAATCTAGGTTTGTTCATTATTATTTCAGGTAAAAGTCAATGAATGTTTTGCCCTGTTTTTTCTTTCC
>NW_006160059.1:578542-622821 GCF_000334495.1 Tupaia belangeri chinensis
TATGGCTTTCCTCTGTTTTACTTCTTTTAATGATATGCTTACTCTACTCATTATTCCATTATATCTCTGGGAAGCTCTTAATGACAGCAAATCCACAATAGTTGAGAAAAGAAATGGTTTTACTTCTTTAGGATTTAATTTCTTAAAATACATGTTTTAAGTTCTATAATGTCTACAAACCTGTAATTTTAATCATTACTCTGTATGGTTCAAAGTCAGTTTATTATTAAGTATTCTATTGGTTTATCCCAAGTCATATGCAAAATCAGGAATAAAAAAAGAAGTGGCAGGTCACATTTTGGTTAAGGGCGCTGGACTCCCACATGGCCAACCACAGTTCAAATCTTGGACCTGACACAGCTTGCTTTCTTAATTTCTCTCTCTCTCTCTCTCTCACACACACACATGCACACACACACACACACACACACACACACACACACACACTCTCTCTCTCTCGTCACATTAAAATAAAACATAAATGGATAAATAAAGTTAAATAAAATAATCTTATTTTTAAAAAAGGATTAAAACAGGGAACCAAGGGGTCATTGTAATAACTGTAATTGCAAAAATAACCATTCCCCATAATATTAAAAACAATACACTTCCAAGAATAGAATTTGCCTTTAATTCTGGCCAAACTAGAATATTGTTACTACTAAGAAATACTGCTCACATCTGTTTCTTCTCTAAATATACTGTGTTATTACATAGATACCAGCTTACTTGGAGTAGGCAAACATAATTTTTTTTATATATTCTTTTTGTATTCAAGTAAAATTGGAGTATATTGAGTTGGATTCAGATCATGTTGCTCTCAAAGCATTTTAGAATCGTGTTTTGATCTTCTGGCTGAAACAAAAGAAAACCTTTCTGGCATTATTTTAAATCATTTGACAGATACACAGCAGGACAAACCCTGCCACAATTAAGGATGAACACATTGTAAAATGAACTGCGACCAGCCATCTGTAGATAATAAACATTACCTATCCTCTAGAATAATCAGCCACGGAAACTTGGACCTGGGTATCCTTTCTGCAATAATATGCCTGTTACTTGTCACCAAATCGTTCCAGAGTATTCTTTTTATAACAAAATATAAATGTGAAAAACAGACATTAGACAAACAAGGTGTCATTTCCTCTTGCAAAAATATTACTGTGCCTGGAGAGTCCTTCTGAAAAATATTTTATCCCTGAGAAAAGTCTTCTGCTAGAGGAGGAAATGATAAAGAGGTGATAGCTGACTGTAAATATTAAAAGCATTATTTCTTTGGTTTGGGAAGAAAGCCTTAGATGGTAGAGTCATTTATATTGCTACTTCCCTATGATGATTTTCCAGTCATTTTGAAATAATTATTTTGAAAGACAAGTACTCCTCCTCATCTGCATCCTTAATCCATATTTTAAGAATGGAAAAAACTAAAAGCCTGGCAATCCTGTCCTGTCTTCAAATTCCTGGTATTTTCATAAGCTATTAGAAATTGTAACGTATGGTATGCTTGGTCACACTCTGAGGTGATTTCCTTGGATCTTCATATTACTTCCCCAAAGCCTCTTGCCATTAACTTGTGATATCGAATACCATGACAGTAATGACACTAGGTCAACATTGTGGAATGAGCTAACGCTAATTCAGAAAGGCCTGCTACTGACCTCAAGGGAAATACATGCTAACTTCACTGCCTTGAAACATCCTTCCTCATATTACCTTCGAATATGGTAAAAAGCAACAAATGCAGAAGATAAACAGATAACCTTAAAGTATTGGGTTGTCAGAAAGGTCGTGATGCATTTTTGCATAGAAAAAGTGCATAACGCCTTTTCCAATAAAAAGAAAATGTTGATTTATTTGAATTTTGTATAATTTTATATGATAAAACTTTGTTTTTACTGCAAAAGGTTAATATGATATAAAAGAAAATTAATTTCATTTTTTTTATTTACTCAAAAAGCTCAGAATATTTTCAATGAGGATTGAGATTTAGTTTCTGTTAGGCATCTGCTATATAACAGACTTTCTTTTAAAAATGCTGCCAACCATAGAATAGGTGGAATGAAACCTGGACTCATCACATAACTCTGCCTTGCAGTTTGTGGATATATTGGACAGTATATTAAATAGTTTCTTAATATGTTATTACATTCAATAAATATCTTTGATCATGTGCTGTATGTTGGACAATGTGTTACACACTGCAAATGCAGTACTAAACAAGACGGGCCAGTTACTACAGTCTTGCAGCTGATGCATAAAAGATAATAAAGACACAAATACCTACAACTGTAGTATTATCTGCAGGAAAGTTCAGATTATGAATATTTGAAAGAAGGCAAAAAATGTAAATGGAATATTTTTTAATCCCAGAAACGTCAATAACCCTGAATCAAAACCAAGAGACTCTCTAATAGGTTATTAAAATGAAAAAAAGAGTTAATGGATGCATTAAGATTTATTTTAAAGGAAATTATATGAATAGAGGATTTTATTAAGATCTATATCAGAGAAAATTATATAATCTTATTTTGACTAACTACATCTGTATCAGTGCTATTTTTATAAAATATCACATTCTGAGGTACTTGGGGTTAGAACTTCAACATATGAACTTTGAAGAGACACAAGTTAACCCACAACACATATCATATTTGCAAGTACATTAAACTATGGCACTGTTAATATGCAATTTTAGCAAGGGTATGGAGCAAAGGTAATTCTTATATATACCAGTAGAATTGTACATTAGTAAATTATATATATTTTTTTTGAAGAGGTTTTTTTTTTTTTTCTTTTTGCTATATGGTGCATGCGCTCGCCAGACAGACAGAGAGAGACAGAGAGACAGAAAGTGAGAAATCAGAAATCAGCCCCCAGGGGGAATGACCACGCCGCAATCCCTTCTCCTCTTGGGATCTTGGGCATGCATGCACACGTGCCCGGTGTAAGTTTAAGCCACTGGATACAGGACTTGAACCACAGTAGACTACGTGGAAGTCCAGCGACATAGCCATTACGCTAACTGCTGGTCCCAGTAAATTATATCTATTATATAAAATTATGAGAGACTTTTTGGCTGATCTATCAAAAATCACTGATACAATAAAATTATCTCTTATCAAATTTATTTCTAAGTATTTTAATATAAATACTTCTTAAAATTCTATTTGTATTTATTATCAAAATAGAAAAGCACTGATGTTTGCATATTGACCTTCTGTCCTACAATCTCATTAAACTCATTTAACTCTCCCTGCAGAATTTTTTGCATATTTCTTGAAAATTTCTATAGAAAAAATAATGCTGAGTGCAAATAATAAAAGATTTCTTATTCGTTTTCTATGTGTGTGTGTGTGTGTGTGTGTGTGTGTGTATGCCTCTTATTATTGTTTTTACTTTCTTTGCTGTGCTTATTTGGGATTTCCAATAAAAAAAAATTTAAAAAGTGAAAGCAAACATATTAGTTTTGTTTCTAATCCCAGAGAGAAAATAATGGCTTTTCACCATTAAGTATGATTCAAGTGATGGTTCCTTGGTGTTTTGTTCTTCTTGTTTATATTTTACTTCTGTTTTTGTGTAAGACATTGTGAAAATGTCTGTGTCTTCCTAATTTGCTGGGAGTTTAAAAAATAAATATGTGGGACCAACAGATTTCATAATGGTTACATTGTTGGATTCCCATATGACCAACCACAGTTGGGGTTCTAAACCTGGAGGCTTGACATGCATGCCTGGCATGTGTGCATGGGTACTGCATGGGTACCCACAATCCCTAGAGGAGAATGGAGAAGGGACTGTGGTATGACCATCTCCTGTGGGAAATGATTTCTTGTATTCTATCTCTCCATCTCTCTCTGTGTGTTCAGTGAGTGCATGTGCCCTATAGCAAAAAATCTCTAAGAAAGTGAATGAATAGCTAAATAAGTAAATACATATTGTTCAGTGTCACAGGCAGCAGGGTGCTGCTATGCAGTGTTGGAACTGCATAGAAGACTGGGGTTCCAATCCTGAGTTGACCTGGAACATCATAGACACTGCATATGCCTATGATCCTGGCCACCTGGAAAAACTAGGAGTGAGAATGCAGTGTGTTCAGATCCTGTCATCCTCTTGAGTTTGTTTGTTTCTCCCACTTTCTCTCTCTCTTTGCCTCAGGGGCCCACACTTTTAGATATTTATTAGAGCGCCTTCAACTTTCTACTACCAAAATCTGTTTCTATTTCCTAAGATACCATAACAAATTACCACCAACTTGGTAACAACAACAACAGCAACAAAGATCTCAACCTAAGTGATGATAAACAACAATCAATAGATGCCAACATTAAGATGGCACAGATGTTAGAAATATCTTGCAAGGATTTTAAAGTGGTTGTCATAAAATTGCTTCAGTTAGTAATTACTGATGCATCAGACACAAATGAAAACGTGGAACATCTCAGCAAAAAAATAGAAAGTCTCAGAAAGAAATTTATAAATAGAGCCAACTTAAAATTTTAGAGTTGAAAAATATAGTAAGTGAAATAAAATACTTAGTAATGGGCTCCAAATCATCCAAAATCCAAATGGAAAGTGCAAAAGAAAGTAGCAGTAAACTTGAAAATAGTACAATAGAAATGATCCAATGAAAAATAAAATAAAGTAAAATTAAAAACAGAGAGAAAATAGACTGAATAAAAATTAACCTCAGGGATCTGTGATACTATCACAAAAAGTCTAACATTTATTTTATCAGCATTCCAAAAAGAGAGGAAGAGCTCACAGGGCTAGACAAGTACTCAAATATAAATGACTGAAAACTTCCCAAATTTGGCACAAGATATAACCCCAGAGAACCAAGAAGGTGACTGACCTCAAAGCACAAAAAAAAAGCCAGAATAGTCAAGGTTAAGATAAAATAGAACCAAATTTGCAAAATCTTAAGAATAGAAGCACAGAGGCTGGCAAGTGGCATGGTGCTTATGCTGGATACTCACATGGCCGACCACAGTTTGAGTCCTGAACTGGATGACTTGCTTTCTCACTTTCTCTTTCTCTCTCTCTGTTTCTCTCTAGTCAAATTAATATAATAATAGTGAATTAAAATAATAATAGTAAATAAATAGAAAATTTAAGAAAAGAAGCAAAATAAAATAAAATGAAAATGATGATGATGATGATGAATAAATATCAATGACCAAAACAATAAAGAAAATTTTTAAAAAATAATAGATCTTTGAAAAAAATCTATAAAATTGACAAATTGATAAGAGGACTTTAAAAACTAGAAGAGAGAAAGCATTAAATACTAATATTAGGGATAAGCCAGAGACTATTGTTGCAGATCACATGTTATCAAGATAATAATAAAGGAATATTAGAGAAAATTTTACACACATAAGTTTGATAACTTAGATGACTTGGATCAGTTCTTGAAACACAAAAACAACTACAACTTCCCAAATATGCAGAAGAACATTTTAATATTCCTAAAACATGTTAGGATATTTTATTTGTATTAATGAAATAGAAATCAGAAAGTCAAAAGAAAAGCAATAAAACAATGAAAAACAGGTAAATAGATAAACTATGGTACAGTAATACCATAAAAAACTACTCAGAAATAAAAAAGGAACTAATATTAAGGCACACAGAACTTGAATGGATCTCAAGGAAATTATGCATAGTGAAAAAAGCCAGTCTTAAAGTTATATATTGTATTGTTCTGTTTATATCACATTGTTGAAAAAAACAAGAGTCATTGTCAGACATTAGGGATGGTATCAGTGGAAGGAAGAATTGTGAATGGATAGCATGATGGAAACAGCCTTCACAGGATTGGAATAATTCTATATCTTCACTCTGATAGTCACAGAAATCTCCACATGTAATAAAATGGAACCAAGCATTTTATAAACATTGTACCAATGTCAATCTCCAATATTTCATACTGCATAATGATAATATATGATATAACCATTAGAAGAAATAAGATTGAGTTGAAGATTACTCACTGTACTATATTCGCAGTGATTTTACTAATTATTTTTAAATTAATGTCTTTTAAAAAGGACTGAAATGAGCAAATAAAATATATCATATTCTTAAAAATTAGTTAATATACTGTACAAGCAAAAAATATTTTTTAATTTAACAGAGGTAAATAATTTTCCAGAGATAGCAAAATTAATAGTAAGCTAATTTTTACATTTTTTTATAGGAAGACAGCATTGCTTCCTTAGTGAATCAAAATGATAGGGATGTATTTTATCTCAATTATAAAATGTATGATGTATAATAAAAATATCTTTTAAAAATTTTTAAAAGAAAATAGGGCCAGCCTTGTAGCTAAGGGAGCTATATCTTATGTGGGTGACCATATTTTGCATCCTTGCCTTGGTGACTTGAAAAATAGACCAGTTGTGTGTACATGTGTGCCCAGGATCCTGACTGGAAGAAAACAGAGGAAAACAGATTATGGTGTGGTCATGCTCTATTGTGAGTTTCTCTCTCTCTCTCTCTCTCTCTCTCACTCTCTAATGAATGCATGCACCATCTGCAATTAAAAAATAACATTAAGAGATGACTACCACACAATTTTTAGGCCAGTAGGTAAAATTTTAAGGTAAACATATCACTTTAGAGCTTTCTTCTAATTTCTTTCTGTTATTTAAATTGTTTGAAATTGTTTTTATTGTACCATCTTATTTAATAGTTCATTGTTACTTTTAAGTTTTTTTCATTTCATTCATCTTTTTTAATTTTCTTTTTTTTTTTTCAAAATCATTGTACATTTTACAGCACACAAAACGGATTTTCCTAGCATGATGATGTTGTATATTACTCCAAGTCAAAGATGTTACAATATACATTTTCATCATCAGATAATTTTTCACTTTCATGTTCATTAAATGATTTTGCTTGTTCTTTTTTTCTCCCTTGAATCCTTCCCTCCCACCACCCTCCATTGTCCATCCTCTTCCTTCATTGTCTTTGCTAACTACAGTTGCTCTCCATGACTTCTGCCTTCCAGTCTTTCATTTTCTGTCATAGAGTGTAACTGTTTAGTATATAATAAGTGGGGACATACAATGTTTCTCTTTCATAGGCCAGCTTGGTTCATGCAACATTAAATCTTCCATATTCATCCACTTTCATAGAAATGACAGGGTCTCATTGTTTTTTATGTTTGAGTAGTAGTATGTATGATATACGTGGCACACTTTTTCAATCCATTCATCTGTTTGGAGACTTTTGGGTTGATTCCATGTCTTAGTAAATGTGCATAAGGTTGCAATAAACATGAATGTGCTAGTATTTTTCTGACTGAGTATATTCCTATCCTTCAGGTAGATATCGAGGAGTGTAGTCACTGAATTGTATAGTAGTTCTGTTTGTAGGGTTTTGAAGAATCTCCATATTGTTCTCCACAGTGGTTGTACTAATGTACATACCTACCAAGTGTAGGGGAGTTCTTTTTTCACCATACCCTCACCAACACTTACTATTCTTTATTTTTTTAATCTTAGCATTTCTGTCTGTAATTACTTTTGAGTTTTCATAAGTCATAATATCAAAAAAATTTTAGAGAGAATTTTTTCTATAGAGTACATGTTCTTGCTGGAGAGACAGAGAGATACAGAGAGATAGAAGGCAAGAAATTATTCTCTAAAGGGGGTGGTAATGCTGCAATCCCTTCTTCTCCATTCTTCTTTTGGGATTTTGGGCATGCACACACATGCATCTGTTGAGAATTTTAAGCTGTTGGGTCTAGGACCCAAACTGCCATCACCTACGTGAGAGTCCAGCAACGTAACTATTAAGCCATCCACTGGTCATGTGGTCAAAATATTTTTAAAAACATATTGTCTTGAACTAGCCTCATTGTTTAGTGATTAAGCAGGCTGGATCCCACATGGCTGACTATGACTGAAATTCTGTTCTGACTTAGAAAACACTGCAGTTATATATATGTGTGTGCATGCACAAAATCCTGACAAAGTAGACAAATGGAGGTGAACAGATTGTGGCATGACAATTCTCCATTTGGGAGGTGCTTCTTCCCCCAAACTGGTTTCTCTCCAGAGAGTGCATGCACCCTCTGGCAATTAAAAAAAAAAATCAAAAGACAAACAAACAAACAAAAATAAAACAAAACAACCCCCCCACACACACACACAAAAAAAAAACCCACATTGTCTAATTTGCTGTTCAACATGGTTCAGCCTATTGTTCATCCCCTGTCCCAACCCCACTATCTAGATATCTTCTGAAATAGTGAAACTTCCACAAGCATTTTGGATACGATTTGGACAGATGATTCTTGATTCATAAGTACCCAGACAAACGTGGTTTTAGGCTCCAGAATGATATAAATGATTACTAAGAATTGTTTACTGAAGGGACCAGCAGTTAGCGTAATGGCTATGTCACTGGACTCCCATGTAGTCACCCACGGTTCGAGTCCCAACCCAGTGGCTTAAAACTCACACTGGGTGCATGTGCATGCGTTTCCAAGATCCCAAGAGGAGAATGGAGGAGAAGGGATTGTGGTGTGGCCATCCCCCCGGGGGGTGATTTCTCGCTTTCTGTCTCTCTGTCTCTCTCTGTCTGTCTGGCGAATGCACGTGCCCTATAGCAAAAACCTCAAAAAAAAAAAAAATGTTTACTGAAGTGGTGAATCAAAGCCAGAGGAGGACCATAGTAGGTCTTCTAAAGCAAAACACTTAGGGTAGAGATTTCTCTCTTCTTGACTTAAGGAAGAAAATATTAGCAGGGGTTTTGTGTTTTTGTTGTTGTTTTTTGGTGTGTGTGTGTGTGTGTGTGTGTGTGTGTTTATGACATAGGGATGAAGATAAAGGGAGTAGTCAGTTGGTGGTAAATTTAATTTAGCCAATTGAGTAGATTATGTGTATTCCTTGATAAGGAGAGGTTAAGACTGGTTAGAAGATCACTATGTTTTGATCTCTGTTGACTCCAAAGCTTTGGAACACCCAAGAGGTTCTGTTAGAAAAAATATATATTAAGCTTGAGTGATAAGCACTATACTAATTATTGTTATATACATTAGCTCATTTAATGCTTACAACTTTGAGTGTTAGTGTTATAATTTCTATTTTATAAATGCAAGGACTAAGGCATAGAAAATTTAAGTCACTTGATCAAACTCTCACAGCTTGCACTTGGGCATTCTGGTTCTAGAATCTATACCATTATGCCACATTTCAGATGCAAAATAAATTAATTATGAAGGGTCAGAGGTTTGGAGAACAATATAATTTGAAAATATAGATTTGAGTCTTCTCAAAATATAAATTTTAACTAAAACTATAGATTTCCCATACAAAGTATTCAGAGTCTAAATAGAAGAGGCTATAAACAAATATTTACAAAGACTTTCTACCTTTGAAATTATAGTGAGAAGAGCATTAAAACAGGCTCATTAAGGCTAGTGAAATGAGGATTAAAATCAAGAAATTTTACTATATTTGAAGGGTAGAAAACATTCTAGAAGTAGACGAAAGTGGTTAATAGCATTAAATGCTGTATGATTAAAAAACATGACATCTGACGTTAAGTGAATGCCCATACAGTACAAAAAAAGCACTGGAATAAATGCTTATATATCAGGTTGAAGGAAGCTATGCTCTGAACTCCATCTTCTAGACTCCTGAAATAATTCAGACGAGAAGCCATTTTAAAGATGGTGTGTGTCCTGGCCTGTTCAGGGAAGCTATGTTCTAAACTCCATCTTCTAGACTCCCAAAATATTCAGACAAGCACAGCAGAGGAGAGATTTTTAATCACAGAATGACAAGAAACCACCACAGAGGCAAAAGAAATATGAGAAATCAAGAAAATATCTCCCCCCTAAGAAAAAAGAACAATCCCTCATAATCCACAGACTGTACAGTAGAATTCTTGGAAATGTCTGATAGAGAATTCAGAATATTCATAGTGACAAAACAAAAGAAACGTCACATAACTTACAAAGGTTATCCAATCAGGCTAACCTCAGATCTCTCATCAGAAACAATACAAGCAAGGAAAGAATGGGAACATATATTCAAAGTGTTAAGTGAAAAACGATTTCAACCAAGAATACTATATCCAGTAAGATTATCTTTTATATGGAAAGAAAGGATAAAACATTCTTGTATCAACAAGATCTGAAAGAATTTGCCAATAGCAGACCCGCACTTCAAGAAGTTCTGAAAGGAGTGCTCTACCAGGAAAACTAAAGACACATACAGAAATAAGACAACAAAAGGCAGCCAAGAAAATGATAAATTTAATGCCATGGACAAGAAATATCAATAATAATGTTGAATGTTAACTTCCAGGATTTAAATGGAAAGATTGGACCACAGTAACATTGTATATTCAACAAAAGGAAGAGAGACTGAAATGGTGAAATAGAATTTTATGACTTTTCTAGTTAAACATTACTGATTTTTTTTACTATGCTTTGTTTCCCCAATTTAAGCATTTTACTTTTTTGAGTTGTTGATAGACTCAGCAATTTGTTAAAATATTTTCTTGTTTGTTTTTTAAAATGGAAACATATACTTTTCTTCCTTCATGACCCCTCTGTAATTGGAAAATATGTGTGAGTATTCTTATTTTGTGGAACAAGGGCTATTTGTATAAGTTCAATAATGTTTATTGCATTGAATCAGAAGTTGGAAATACTCATTATTGGACAGAGCTTTGACTGAAATGTCATATCTGAAGATTAATCAGAAAATTATGGAATTAAGGTGAATCTCAAGTAAGCCGACAGAAGCTCTTAGAAAGATGGCCTGGCACCATAAATAGTTCTGTCTGGCAGAGAGGATTAGAGAAGATATATGAAAGAATTTATAACATAAAATAACCTGGACTTTTCCAGTCCAGCATTGCAATCAGTAGAGATTGCAAGAGAGCAACCACACCAGGGGATTATCTTGAGAAAGACTTAGAAGGAAGAAAAAGAGATTGATCTTTACTAGCAGATGGTATATATCACAGAATACTTGGGAGGCAGGGCTGAATAGAGAAGGTTTATGTGTGAATTGTGTGCTGGGCATTTGTTTTCAACAATTTGAGTAGCTGACATGTAAATATTTTCTCAAAAATATTTAAAATCATACTGTCTCTGTTGTTATATTCACAAACAAAAGTATACAAAATTGTAAGAAATCATTTGAACATTAAAAAAAAGATACTATCTGCTATGTTATAAATATCCTTTTCAAAACTCACATTATTTAATTGCCATCGGTATTAAAGGTATTAAGAGGTGGGACTTTTTTTTTTAATTTATTTATTTAAATCTGGCCAGAGAGGGACAGAGTAAATGAGAAAGAGAGAGTGAAAGTGAGAAAGCAAACCGCCAGGTCCAGGACTTGAACCACAGTCGGCCATGTGGGAGTCCAGTGCCCTTAACCACCACACCACCTGCTGGCCCCAAGAGGTGGGAATTTTAAGAGATGATTAGGCTATTAGGATCTGCCCTGAGCTGTGTGATCCAACAATACCCTTATAAAAGTTTGAGTTTTACCCTCTTTGCCTTTCTACATTCTGCCATGTGAGGATCCATCTTTCTTCCCTTTCAGGTATCATCTTGAAAGACAACAATGGCCTTACATGATACCAAAACTGCTGGTACATGGACCTTAGACTTCCCAGACACCAGAATTGTGTTAATAAATTTCTGTTTATGCATTAAAAAATGCTTATGTATCAAGTTAATTGTGTAGCAACTCCATGCTGTAGTTACTATAATTTTCCACATTTTACAGTCCAGAGATCTAAATTAAAGATCTGGTTGCCTACACACAGCACTAATTCAACTGCTCCTCTACTGGCTAGCCTGTGATGAACTGTTCTTGGGAAGGAAGTAGTGGAGTAGGCGAAAGATAGAGATGGTAATCTAGTAAGTAAGCACTTTGTGTAGTCTCTAATAAAATCACCTTTCTTAATTAGGATAAAGGAATATTTTCACTTGACACTGTAGGAAAGAAGAGAAAGAAAAGTCCAGATAGAGTATACTTTTTTTTTCTTTTTTAAAAATTATTAATATTTATGATTATTAATACATTCATTCACTATACATTATTTAGATTATAAAGATATTTTACCCAACATAATATATAGCACACATCAAGCGAGTTGAGAATAGTATACATATTATCTTTTTTTATTTTTTTTTGGAGAGATTTGTGCTATAGGGCGCATGCGCTCGCCAGACAGACAGAGAGAGACAGAGAGATAGAAAGCGAGAAATCACCCCCCCAGAGGGGATGGCCATGCCGCAATCCCTTCTCCTCCATTCTCCTCTTGGGATCTTGGGCACGCACACACACGTGCCCGGCGTGAGTTTAAGCCACCGGGTCCGGGAGGCGAACTGTGGTCGACTACGTGGGAGTCCAGCGACATAGCCGTTATGCTAACTGCTAGTCCCAGAATAGTATACATATTATCTACAGGCAAACAAAAACATGTCTGTGTCTAAACAAATGTCTTACTTTTGCATTTTTTTCCCAAATTTCCCTTCCTGCACTTTTCCCCTCTTCCACTTAGAAAGCTTTCTTAAGTCACTCTTACCTCTGTGCAAAATAAGGAATCCAATCTTTTGCTAGCAAGGGAGGAGATGATGTAGGTTTGAGAAAACTAAAAAGATTTTAAATAGCTTCTCCATCTATATGTATTTGAGAGGTTACTGAAGAAACATGGAAGTCAGCTTGGTACCACAAGGAGCACACTTTAGTTAGAGCAAAAAATTATAAACAGATTGTTTTATGAGAAACATTTTGCAAAAATTTATTATCACTCCCCTTCCTTCAAGGGCCTACATGATTTAGTGACTTCTTTTAAGATAGTGAGGAAAAGATTCAGAACACATGGAGTCACATTTGCTTGAAGGGCTTGTGCAATAAGGAACCTTTTCTTTTCTACTAAAAATAGTTGTACATAATAATTTGAATTACCAACACTGATTTTACTGTGGAGGAAATCAGCCTTAAATTATTTCAAATACATGAATAGAAAATGGAAATCCTTTATCACTCTGAGTCATCTTCTTGATTTAGTAAGGTTGATCTAAAAATATTTTTCACATGCTAGAGGGTGTGTGCATGCTCCAGAGAGAGACAGAGAGATTGGGGGGGAGGGGAGAAAGCACCTTCTTCAAGAAAAGCATAGTCCTGCTGCAAAGAAGTTACTTCTTTTCTATTTATCCATTCTGTCCAGATTTGGGGCAAACATGTGTATGCCCCAAGGTATTTCATCAAGTATCTAGGGCCTAGATTTGAACCAGAATTAGTAATGTGGTTTCCCTAACCACTGTTATGGGTCGGCCTGGGTTTAAAGACATAAGAACTCATCCTTCCCTTGAGCCAGTATTTCTCTCTCCACTCAGGCCCACTCTACCTCTCAGGAGTGTACTTTCACTTTTACTTAATAAACTACCATTTGCTATCACAAAAACAAAACTTGCTCTTTTCACTGCTTTTTGTGGCTCAGGCGAGAGTATAGTTGTATGATGCTCTCCCTCTCCCATGTTTACCCCAAGAACTTCTCAGTAGCACATGTTATGAGATAAAGAAAAGTCAGGGGATTCATCATGCTGATTTTCTGTTGAGCTATGCAATGTAAGTTACATTGCATAGGATATGTGACTCCATGACCCTAATTTTGACAGAAAGGGTGAGGAAAAGGAAGAGTAAATGAGAAAGGGGAACAAAGGTTGAGTAAGCTTCCAAGAAATTAATTAATATTTTAACATTGTTCATTTCTAGGTAATAGTAAAAGTTTAGAGTTTTATTTTTGTTGACTTTTTAGTTGTACTTTTTTTCATGATCAGAAAAGAATAATCACTGTTTTTAAAAATTTGGGAAAAACTAGAATTTTTTTTTTCTTTTTTTCTTTTTTTTTTTTTTGGAGAGATTTTCACTGTAGGGCGTGTGCGCTCGCCAGACAGACAGAGAGAGACATACATAGAGACAGAAAGCGAGAAATCACCCCCCAGGGGGGATGGTCATGCCGCAATCCCTTCTCCTCCATTCTCCTCTCGGGATCTTGGGCACGCACGCACACGCGCCCGGCGTGAGTTTTAAGCCACCGGGTCCGGGACACGAACCGCGGTCGACTACGTGGGAGTCCAGCGACATAGCCATTACGCTAACTGCTGGTTCCCAAGAATTTTTTTTTTCTTTTTTCACTTTTTCACTGTGATTCTGTATCCAAAAGTAAAAATTAACTTGATTATGTTTAGTATTATTAAGATATAATTGACAAATAAAAACTATGTATATTTAAGTTATACACCTTGATTTATGAATGTGTTGTAAAAATGATTATAAAAATCAAGCTAATTAACAAATCTATCACCTCACATTATAAATATTTTGATTTAATCTGAAGAATTCCTTGGATGGCATGGACTTTTTTTTCCTAAAGAACTATTTCATTTAATTTTATACGTTGTCATTATTTTATTTTACTTTACTTTATTTTACTTTCTGAAATTGACCAGAGAGAAACCGAGAGAGAGAAGCAAAGTGAGAAAGCAAGCTACCAGGTCTGGGTGTCCAACCATGGTCATCCATGTGGGATTCCAGCCACCGAACCACTATGCCAGCTGCCGGCCTCAGCATGGACATTTGAACCATAATTTTTCCAACATGAGTGAGGGATCTCTTTTCATTTACCTGTATCTTTAGTTTCCTTATTAATATTATGTAAATTTTAGTGCATGTATTTTTACTACTTTGGGTATATTTATTTCTGAGTATCTTATTATTTTGTTGATATTTTAAGTGGGATTATTGTCTTTTTTGTTGATGTGTAGAAATGCCAAGGATTTTTGCAATGTTGATTTTGTATCCTGCAACTCTACTAAAATTGCTTATGAATTTTGTCAGGTTTTTTGGTTCAGTCTCTAAGGTTTTCTACATATATGAATATATCATCTGCAAATAGATATTTTTTACTTCTTTTTTCTCAATGGGTTTGTCTTTTTTATTTCTTTTTCTTGTCTAATTTCTTTGGCTAGGACTTCCAGTACTATGTTGAACAAAAGAAATGAGAGTGGATTTCTTCTCCCTGTACCATATCTTATAAGAATTTTTTCCTTTTTGATTGTGATTTTAGCTTTCAGCTTTTCATATATGGCCTTTGTTTTGTTGTAGTGCCATTTTTTTTCCCTACTTACTTAACTTTAGAAGTTGAACAACTTGTGAAGTACAGTTTTGATCTACATTAATGTTTGTTTTTTTTAAGCGGTTTTACAGTGTTATTGTTTTTTTAAATTAATTATTTTTTTATTTCATTTTCTTTTATACATTCAATCACATTATTATTTGGCTTACAAAACAGATATTTCAACAGGTGAACATTTCTCCCTAGTACAGTTTATAAAACTACAAAATATCTTCAACAGATAATACCACATGTCTTTTTTTTTTTTTTTGAGAGGTTTTTGCTATAGGGCACGTGCACTCGCCAGACAGACAGAGAGAGACAGAGAGACAGAAAGAGAGAAATCACCCCCTGGGGGGATGGCTAGGCTACGCCACAATCCCTTCTCCTCCGTTCTCCTCTCGGAATCTTGGGCACGCATGCACATGTACCCGGCGTGAGTTTTTAAGCCACCGGGTCCGGGAGGTGAACCGCAGTCGACTACGTGGGAGTCCAGCAACATAGCCATCACGCTAACTGCTGGTCCCAATACCACATGTCTTTGTGCCATGAATGCAGTACCATTTTGTTGAGGGCTATAATCACGAATATATGCTAAATTTAGTAAAATGCTATTTTTGCATCTATTGATATGATCTTACAGTTTTCATCTTTCATTCTGTTAACATGGAATATCACACTGCCTGATTTACAGATGTTCAAACATCTCTGCATTCCAGAAATAAGTCCCACTTGTTTATGAGGTATACGGTGTTTAATGTTCTGTTGAGCCCAGTTTGCTAGTATTTTATTGGGGATTTTTGCACTTACGTTCTTTAGGGGTAGAGATCGTTAGTGTTTTCATGTGGTATGTTTGAGTGGTCTGGGATTCAGGGTGACATTAATCTCATAAAATGAATTTAGAAGTATTCTCCCATATTCATTTTTTGGAAGAATTTAAGAAGATTTGATACTGGGTCCAGCAAGTGGCATAAAGGTTAAGGCTCTGGATCTCACATGACTGACTCCATGATTTGAATCCCAGACCTGGCAGCTTGAAAAACACACCCTGTGTGAGGGACCAAGGTGGCCAAAGTTATTGTTTAAATCTCATCTTCTAGATCCCCATAACACTCAGACAAGAAGCCATTTTAAATCTCAAGTGTATCCTGGGGCATTCAGGGACCAAGGCAACCAAAGTTATACTCTAAATCTCATCTTCTAGACCCCCAAAACATTCAGACAAGGATCACTGAGATCCTAAATGCTTATAGAACCTCCTACTTTAAGGAAGAAACTTCTTTTTATGTATCTGAACGCATAATCTCTTTCTGTCGATACCAAGTTGCAAAACATAGTAGAGGAGAGATTTTGTCACAGAATGACAAGAAACCTTTGAAGAGACACAAGAAATATGAGAAACCAAGAAAATATCTCTCCTATAAATGAAAAGAACAATCAATTCTTCACCATCCACAGACAGTACAGTGGAACTCATGGAAACTTCTGATAGAGAATACAGAGTATTTATAGTGTAAAACTAAATGAGATGGAAGAGCTGAGAGACAGTGAACTCAAGAAGATGCAGGCAAAAAGAGACAATGAGTTCCAGGTGAGGAAGCTCTTGTACGATCTGGAAGAGGAACTACACACTATAAAAAAGAATCAAATGGAGCTGTTAGAGAGGAAGGCTATAATACTGGAAATCAAAACCTCCCTTGAAAGTATTAAAAGCAGTTTAGTCCACACAGAAGATTGAATCTCAGATGTTAAAGCTAAAACTTCTGACCAAGGGGAAAAAAAACTGGAAAAATAACCAAAAATAATGAGAATACTATATTATAAATACTAGATACCATTAAGCGCCCAAACATCTAGATAATTGGTATCCTAGAAGGTGAAAAAACTAATAATGGCATTGATATTCAATTCCATGAAATCCTGGAAGAAAACTTTCCACATCTAGAGAGGGATTCAAATATCCAGACTCAAGAAATACAAAGGAACCCTAATAGAATCAATCCAAGAAGGTCTTCTCCAAGGCATATCATAGCCAGACTGGACAAATTCACAGACAAAGACAAGATACAAAAATGAGCAAGAGAGAAATATTAGATTACTTATCATGGTTATCCCATCAACCTAACACCATACCTCTCATCAGAAACAATGTGAGCAAGGAAAGAATGGGAAATATTTTCAAAGTCTTAAGTAAAAATCAATTTCAACTAATAATACTATAGCTGACAAGATTATCCTTCATATGGGGAGAAAAAATAAAAAAACATTTTCAGATAATCACAACCTGAAGAATTTACCAACACCAGACCAGCTTTTTAAGAAGTTCTGTAAGGAGTACTTTATCAGGAAAAATAAAGACACACATACAGAAAGAAGAGAACAAACAGCAACCAAGAAAATGATCAACTTAATGCTAGGGACAAGAAATATCAACAATAACATTGAAAGTTAACTTCCAGGATTTAACTATAAAGATCGTACCACAGTAACACTGCAAATCCAACAACAACAAAAAAATGGATTAATTACATAAGACTGAATTTTGGTGAAAAAGAAATTCATGACTTTTGGTTAAAACATTACTGTCTTTTTCTTTACTATGTTTTGTTTTCACAATTTAAGGATTTTGCTTTCTTTTGAGCCATTGATAGGTTTAACAATTTGTTAAAATGTTTTTCCTTCTTGTTTGTTTGTTTGTTAAATGGAAATATAAACTTTTCTCCCTTCCTGACCCCTCTGTAATTGGAAAATATTTGGGAGATTTCTTATTTTGTGAAAGAATGGTATTTTGCATAAGTTCAATAATACCTGTTGCCTTCAATCAGAAATTGGAAATATTTGTTATTGGACAGGACTTTGACTGGAATGTCATATCTGAAGATTAAACCAGAACTAAGTTAGATCTCAAGAACTATAAAGAAGACAATATTTATTGAAGAAAAGAAGAAAAAGCTAGTTATGCTAAAGAAGCAAAAAGAGTATTCTAGAAAAAAATGTTTTCGCATAGGTACAACCTTGATCAAGAAAAAGGATTAGGGTAAGTTTAATGGCACAGCAGTGATGTGCTGTCAAGTGAAGCTGGATATATTTGAAAGATAACAGGTTTGGTTTCCTGGTGGACCTATGTACATCAGGCATGTGTGCACCTGACCCTGGATGGCTGCAAAAGCTAGGGGATTATGGAATAGGACTTCACTGAAGGTGCCTATCTTTCCCTCTGTTTCATTCTCATGAAAAAAAAAATAAACTTAAAAAAAAAGAGAGAGAGAGAGAAGGGTGTCAGTAGTATGGTGGTTAAGGCATCTGGATCCATTGTAACTGACTACGTGGCTCAAGTCCCAAACCTAGTGGTTTGAGAAACTGCTTAGCCAGAGCACCTTCGCCTTCTCAATTAACTTGTGTGAAATTGACGTTGGTGCAGGTTTTCCTGTGGACCAGACGTCCCAGCCTGGCTTTCCCCTTGCTAATACAATAGGGAACCCCCATCATCCGACACAGGGCAGGCAGAAAGACAGTCAGATCCATGGGGTCCACGTCATGTGCATTCACCCACCAGCTGAGCCTTCTTGCTCTCCACTAAGATGGTGACAGTGTTGATCCCTGGAAGAACAGAAGGCCTCTTAGTGGGGACATCCCCTTCACTGACAACTTTCTTCTCAGTCAGACTAGCAGTCTTTGCTTCTTTTGTCTCTGAACTGTATTTTGGGTCAATTTAAGCAGCTGAGTAGCTGTTTGGCTGTCCAGAGTCTAGCTGACTGATTAATTCCAGGAGACACTTAGAGCTGCTTATAGAAGAAAGTCTTTTGCTGCTGTAGTCGGATGTAGTGGAGTAATTTGATGAAGGAATGAGGTCCCTTTTGGTCTGGAAGTCCTGTTCTATGCCAAAAATTTTAGGTCTTTTCTCAAACAGGGGATTTATCACCTTCTTGGTTTCCTGTTTCTTGATGACAGCAGGGTCCAGAGCCACCTTCTTCCCCTTGGCCTTCTTTCCCTTTGGTGTCTTGGGCTCCTAGAGGAGATATCTGTGGCAGTTTCTTAAGACATCAATTAGTTGGTTGCATTAGTTGACTTTTCCTGTCATAGGAGATTTCTCTGTAGCATATGATGTGGTTTTATAGCATTTAAAAAAATAAATTTTATACATTCAATCACTATACATCACTTAGCTTGTGAAGTGAACTTACCCAACATGAATATACCTCACAACAGTTCAGTTGAGCATACTATACACATTATCATTACAGATAATAATACTTCTGTGTGTCCCATAACTATCTTGCCTCTCTATTTTTCTCCTTAACTTTTTTCCTCACACTCTCCCCTTTTTCCCCATGCTTTTCCCACACTGTCTCTAGAATCCATAACCATTTTCCATGCTTCTATATCTCTTAACCTTTCAGTTTCCACCATAGTGTGTGGACAGTTGGTATATATTAAGTGGAGACACTTAATATATAATCTTTCATAGCCTGGCTTGCTTTATTCAGTAGTAACTCTTCCATATTCATCCACTTTTTATAAAATAATAGAGTCTTGTTTTTTTTTTTTTTTTTTTAATGGCTGAGTTGTATTCCATAGAATATATCTGTCATGCTTTTTCAATCCAGTCATCTGTTCATGGACATTTGGGGTGGTTCCATGTATTAGCAATTGTGAATAATGTCGCAATAAACATAGATGTGCAAGCACATCTGACCATTATCATGTCCTTTAGGTAGATACTCAGGAGTGGAATTGCTGACTCACATGGTAGATCTATTTGCAGATCTTTGAGGAACCTCCATCTTGTTCTCCACAGTGGCTGGACCAACTTACATTCCTACCAAAGTGTAGGAGAGTTACCCTTTCACCATAATCTCACTAACACTTGTCATTTTTGCTTTTTTTTTATTTAAAGTTTCACCATTTCTACTGTGGTTAGGTGGTGTCTCTTCTCTTGTTTTGATATGCATCTTCTTTATGATGAGGAATATTGGACATTTGTTTATATGCCTTTTGGCTGTTCATATGTCTTCCATAGATAGTAGTTTCTTCAGTTCAGTTTCTCATCTTTTTATTGGGTTGATCATAATTTTTCTGGGTAGCCACTTGAGTTCATTGTGTACTCTGGTTATCAGTCTCTTATCTGAGGCATAGTTTACAAAAATATTCTCCCATTTTAAGGATTGTCAATTTAGACTAATTACTGTGTCTTTTGCTGTGCAGAAACTTCTTAATGTGATGTAATCCCACTTGTCTATTTTTGAGACTATTGCTTGTGTTATGGGGTTCTTAAGAAGTCTTTGTCTACCCCAATCTCTCCTAAAGTTTCCCCAGTGTTTTCCATCAAAATTTTTATAATTTTAACTTTAGGTTTAGATCTTTGCTCCATTTGAATTGATTTTTGTTACTGGTGAGAAATAGTAGTCCTGGTTCATCTTTCTGTAGTAGATATTCAGTTTTTTCATCATCATTTGCTAAAGATATTTTCTTTTCTCACTAGATTGACTGGAGTCCTTTGTTAAACATCAGTTGACTGTATGTTTTGAGTTTTTGTTGCTGTTGTTGTTGTTGGGGGTGGGGGATTCTATTCTGTTCCAATGGTCCACGTGTCTGTTTTTGTGCCAATACCTGCTGTCTGATTATCACAACTTTGTAATATATTTTGGGTTAGGGAGTGAGATGCCTTCTACTCCACTTTCTTGTGCAGGGTTGCTTTTGCAATACAGGATCTTTTATGATTCCAAGCAAATTCTGATTGTCTTTTCTAGACCTGTGAAGACTATTTCTTGTAACTTGATTGGAATTGCATTAAATGCATTAATTGCATTAATGTAGATTAATTTGGGTAGAATTGCCATTTTGATAAAGTTTAACTCATTGTAGATTTTCTCTAGAAACTGAATTCAGTCTTCCTGAATCCTGCCACTGCTTTATCAACTAAGTTTCTATAATATCCAAATCCTTTGTTATCTCAGTTATACTCACTGTCTCTTCCCAAGTAGTAGATTCCATCTCCAGAAATTATCTGCTCATCTATAAGAAACAACTCTTTACTCACTCAAGTTTTATCATGAGATTTCAGTAATTCAAAGTCACTTCATTTTAGACTCTACTTACATTTTATGATTCTTGTTAATCCCACTTGTCTATTTTTGAGACTATTGCTTGTGTTATGGGGTTCTTAAGAAGTCTTTGTCTACCCCAATCTCTCCTAAAGTTTCCCCAGTGTTTTCCATCAAAATTTTTATAATTTTAACTTTAGGTTTAGATCTTTGCTCCATTTGAATTGATTTTTGTTACTGGTGAGAAATAGTAGTCCTGGTTCATCTTTCTGTAGTAGATATTCAGTTTTTTCATCATCATTTGCTAAAGATATTTTCTTTTCTCACTAGATTGACTGGAGTCCTTTGTTAAACATCAGTTGACTGTATGTTTTGAGTTTTTGTTGCTGTTGTTGTTGTTGGGGGTGGGGGATTCTATTCTGTTCCAATGGTCCACGTGTCTGTTTTTGTGCCAATACCTGCTGTCTGATTATCACAACTTTGTAATATATTTTGGGTTAGGGAGTGAGATGCCTTCTACTCCACTTTCTTGTGCAGGGTTGCTTTTGCAATACAGGATCTTTTATGATTCCAAGCAAATTCTGATTGTCTTTTCTAGACCTGTGAAGACTATTTCTTGTAACTTGATTGGAATTGCATTAAATGCATTAATTGCATTAATGTAGATTAATTTGGGTAGAATTGCCATTTTGATAAAGTTTAACTCATTGTAGATTTTCTCTAGAAACTGAATTCAGTCTTCCTGAATCCTGCCACTGCTTTATCAACTAAGTTTCTATAATATCCAAATCCTTTGTTATCTCAGTTATACTCACTGTCTCTTCCCAAGTAGTAGATTCCATCTCCAGAAATTATCTGCTCATCTATAAGAAACAACTCTTTACTCACTCAAGTTTTATCATGAGATTTCAGTAATTCAAAGTCACTTCATTTTAGACTCTACTTACATTTTATGATTCTTGTTAATTCTACCTTATCTGCAGCTTCTTTCTCCATTAACGACTTGTACTCCTCAAAGTCAGGAGGGTTGTAATTAATTTCTTCCAAATTCCTATAAATGTTGATATTCTTGACCTGCTCCTATGAATTACAAATGTTCTTGATGTCATCTAAAATGGTTAATCCTGGCGCCAGTAACTGGTGTGACAGTTAAGGTGCTGAACTGCCTCCTGACTGACCACAATTCAAGTCCTGGACTTGGTGGCTTGCTTTCTCTCTTTCTCTTTCTCTCTCTCTGTCTCTGGTGTATGCACATGCCCTATAGCAAGTTAAAAATGATAAAAATTAAATTAAATAAGTAATTCTTAAAAAATAATTAATCCTTTATAGAATAATTCAGTTTACTTTGCCCCGATGCATTGAAGCAAATGATATTTATGGCATTTGTAGTCTTACAAAATGTATTTTTAAGTCATAAGTCTTGAAAGTCAAAATTACTCCATAATACATAAGCTAGAAAATCGATGATGTGCTAGTAGGCATGAAAACGACAATGTTCCTGGGCATCACCATCAAAGTGCATCGTCATCTATCAGTAACATTTTAAAATGAATCTTTTTCTGAGAAATAGTTCTCAACAATGGGCTAAAGTATTTGGTAAACCATGGTGTAAACAGATGTGCTGTTATACAGGCTTTGTTGTTCCATTAATAGAATTCAGGAAGAATGGGTTTAGTATATATCTTCAGGACCAAGGGCCTGCATGTAGCATACTGGTTCAAGTGCTATGCTGGACTCCCATGTAGCCAATTGCGGTTTGATTCTTGGACCCAGTGACTTGAAACTCATGTTGGGTGTGTATGCATCTATGTTCAAAATACTCAAGGATAAAATGGAGGGCGAGTTATTGTGGTATGGTCATCCTCTCTTGGGGTGGTGGTGGGGAGATGTTTTTTTTTGCTTTTTGTCTCTCTAACAAGTGTGTTCGTCCCATAACAAAAATCTCTCAAAAAAGAGGGGGGTTAGAGGGGGGTAAGGATTT
Organism: Tupaia belangeri chinensis; assembly: GCF_000334495.1. Classification (NCBI taxonomy): domain Eukaryota; kingdom Metazoa; phylum Chordata; class Mammalia; order Scandentia; family Tupaiidae; genus Tupaia; species Tupaia belangeri. Next base: position 601,733 of record NW_006160059.1, read on the forward strand.
TCAGAATGGTAAAAAAGCATTTCTTTTTTCAACTTAAAAGTCACTAGCTGCTTTAGTCCTTAACAAAAGAATGAGCTTCTCCTTTGAAACTTTGCCAGGTATTGATTTCTCCTCTCTAGCTATGAAAGTCCTAGATGATCTCTTCTTCTAATAAATGACTGTCTTGTTTATGCAGAAAATCTAGTACTTAGTGTATCTGCATCAATTATCTTAGCTTGATCCTCTGGATAACTTGCTGCAGCTTCTACATTAGTGTTTGCAGCTTCACCCTGTATATTGATGTTATGAAGACAGCTACTTTCTTCCAGTCTCATAAATCCATCTGTTATTTTAAATTTTTTATTCTCCACCTTTTCTACTTCTTTTAGTCTTTACACAGTTAAGAACTTCCTCTGAATTAGACTTTGGCTGAGGAGAATAGTGTTGTTGTTTTGGTATTTTACTTAGACTAGTAAAACTTTCTCCATATAAACAATAAGTATGTTTTACTTTCTTTGTGTTCCCTGTAGTAGCACTTTTGATTTCCTTTAAGAACTTTTTCTGTACATTCAAAACTTCACCAACAGGCACAAATGACTTATCTTGAGATACTAATCTCAGTTTTTTACATTATTTTCTCACTTAACTTAATCATCTCTAGTTTTTCTTTAATAAAGCAAGTGGCATACAACTCTTCACTAGAACACTTAGAGGCCATTGTAAGCCTTACTTCAATACTGTTTCTGGGGACCAGCAGTAAGTGTAATGGCTATGTTGCTGGACTCCCATGTAGTCGACCATGGTTCAAGTCCTGGACCCAGTGGCTTAAACTCACGCCAGGCGTGTGTGCGTACATGTCCAGGATCCTGAGAGGAGAATGGAGAAGGGATTGCGGCGTGGCCATCCCCCCTGGGGGGTGATTTCTCGCTTTCTGTCTCTCTGTCTCTGTCTGTCTGGTGAGCGCACGCTCCCTATAGCAAAAACCTCTCAAAAAAAAATATTGTTTTCTGTCAGGGAATGGGGATACCTAAAGAGTGAAAGAGAGAGATGGGGAGCAACTGCTCATTGGAGCTGCCAGCACACACACATTTTTAGCAGTCTTATATGGTTGTGGTTTGTGGTGACTTAAAATAATTACAATAGTAACTCCAAAGATCACCAGTCTCCAATACAATAATAATGAAAGTTGCCACAAAGCTCTGATTAGTGTAAAACAGTATATCTGCAAAACACAATAAAGTAAATTGCATTAAAACAGTATATAACTGTATACCAAATAGAAAGAATATTATAGAAAAAAATTAGCATTATAAGCCTTGCTTATCACAGGACTTGATAAAGAATAGACATTATGATGTCCATAGACAAAAGGACTGGAGTTTAAGAAAGCATATGGAATGTCCTTCTAAATGCTTAGTATGTATAGGCATAATATTACTGTATTTGTATAAGTTTCCTTATTAAAACATTACATCTGCACTAAGTTGATTTTCGTATTTTATAGACCATAGGAATGAGCGTCAGACAAGTTATACATGCTAAAACATCACAAAGTTGGTTTAAGTGATTCATCAGGGATTCCTAACCATCAGTCTAATCAATATCATATCTTTATCATATCATTTTAAGAACTTTTTCTGTACATTCACAACTTGACTAACTGGCACAAAAGACTTATCTTGAGAAACTAATCTCAGTTTTTCACATTCTTTTTTCACTCAACTTAATCATCTCTAGCTTTTCTTTAATAAAGCAAATGACATGTGACTCTTTTCACTTAAACACTTAGAGGCCATTGTAAGCCTTATTTCAATATCATAGTGACTACCATCATTTTATTGCTATTAACTATGACATTTCTATCTGAATGTCTTTGATAATCCCTCAGTTTGAGAATTCTTTTGAGTCACTTGAAGGGTGGTTAATCTATTATTTCTTTTGTTAAAGTAATTATTTACTTATTTAATTACATTTATTATTTTTTTAAATTGACCAGAGAGAGACAGAGAGAGAGAAAGGGAAAGCGAGAAAGCCAGCTGCCAGGTCCAGGACACGAGCTCCACGGCTGGCCCCATATTATTTCTAAAGTTTTAAAATTTTATTTCAGAGACAAATTGTTGGGATTAATTAGTAAGAATCTGGGAATATTTTATGTTAACAATTAACGTGAAAAATCAAACGAAATCAGAAGCTTTTTTTTTGGAATTACACAATTCTTTTATTTATTCATTTAGTTATTATCATATTATTGCTTATATTACATTGAATCACATATGATTTTGTAGTGTATTACATTTATTTTTCCAGAATGAATACCATGCCTATGAGTCAATACAGTCATTAAAATCTCCATCTTTATCATCCAGTAGCTTTTCATTTTTTTCCCGATTATTATAATATTATTGTTCCAATTATTTAGAACATCACAAATTTTATAAACTAAGATCTTTTTACTTTCCTTAGATATTCTTTTAGAAAACACTTAATAGCAGGACTTATTATTTACATCTGTATTTGTGAGTATAGCTATCTATTCATGAATTAAGAGTCATAATCTACACTGTATTTGCACTTTTCAAATTAATATTTTTGTTCAATTTATATTTTCTGGCAAGATTAATAGTTGACTTGAATAATAGGTCTTTATGTCCTTGTATAATATTTCAGCAAACTTGTTTAAATCTTTTGGAATTTGATCATATTACTTTCATGTTTAAATGAACACACAATTGCCATTTATCTGTCTCTTTCATGTAGAAACTAAAGAATTCTCTAACAAGGGATATTTCTGACTTAAAGAATTACTAGACTTTCTTATTTTTTTGTATTTCTATTCTGACTTATAGATAAAAGATCCTTGAAGAAATTCCAAACAGCTTCACCTAAGCTTCAGAGTTTGAGAAAACTTAACTCACTGAATTAAACATTAGACATTTTTGATGTGTTAGTAGTTTTTTTCTCTCAATCTTAGAAAGAACCTGTGCTTAAATATTTAAGCCACAGAGTAGTATGTCTGTGTCAGAGTTAAAAAGGGAGAGCTTCTAAATCAAATGTGAAAATAATAAATCCAAACAGGTTTGTATTTTGATAGATTTGGGAAGAGTCACAGGGGTTCAAACTGGTGATGGCCTGGTAGAGTCAGAAAGGTGAAAACCTTCATTTTTATATGTGGGCTTTGTAGTAAACATGAAGAAAATACAGACCATTTTCCCCCCAGGACTCTTCACAATTACTGCCATTAGTCATACCAAACATATGGAAATATAAATACAAATTTGGGTCCAGCAGATGGCATGGTGGCTAAGGCCACTGGATCCCACATGGCCAACTGTGCTATTCCAGTTCCAGGCCCAGTGACTCGAAAGTCACACCCAGCATGTGTGCATGCCTATCCAAAATCCCAAAAGGGGAATGGAGGAAAGGTGATTGCAGCATGGCTATTCCCCCTTCTCCCCCAGGGAGTGATTTCTCACTTTCTCTCTCTGTCTCTGTCTCTGTCTCTCTCTTGAAGAAATTCCAAACAGCTTCACCTAAGCTTCAGAGTTTGAGAAAACTTAACTCACTGAATTAAACATTAGACATTTTTGATGTGTTAGTAGTTTTTTTCTCTCAATCTTAGAAAGAACCTGTGCTTAAATATTTAAGCCACAGAGTAGTATGTCTGTGTCAGAGTTAAAAAGGGAGAGCTTCTAAATCAAATGTGAAAATAATAAATCCAAACAGGTTTGTATTTTGATAGATTTGGGAAGAGTCACAGGGGTTCAAACTGGTGATGGCCTGGTAGAGTCAGAAAGGTGAAAACCTTCATTTTTATATGTGGGCTTTGTAGTAAACATGAAGAAAATACAGACCATTTTCCCCCCAGGACTCTTCACAATTACTGCCATTAGTCATACCAAACATATGGAAATATAAATACAAATTTGGGTCCAGCAGATGGCATGGTGGCTAAGGCCACTGGATCCCACATGGCCAACTGTGCTATTCCAGTTCCAGGCCCAGTGACTCGAAAGTCACACCCAGCATGTGTGCATGCCTATCCAAAATCCCAAAAGGGGAATGGAGGAAAGGTGATTGCAGCATGGCTATTCCCCCTTCTCCCCCAGGGAGTGATTTCTCACTTTCTCTCTCTGTCTCTGTCTCTGTCTCTCTCTGCTCTCTGTTGAGCATCCACACCTTGTGACAAACAAACGAAGAAGAAGAAGAAGAAGAAGAAGAAGAAGAAGAAGAAGAAGAAGAAGAAGAAGAAGAAGAAGAAGAAATATAGACTTTAATGCAGTATGCACATATTTCCAGAAGATGCAGAAGTATGTCAGAGGAACTTCTCTTTATATTCTTAATTCATTAAATAACATTACTATCATGGTGTTTGATAAATTCACATTTTCATTCTTTCCTCCCTCTTAAATATTTCAGCTCATATATTCACCCTCAAATTCTTTAAGTCAGCTCATCTTTTCATTAAAATGTTTTATTTTTCATCTTCTATTTTTCCATGAGTATAGCAAACTAGAAATTCTTAAGATATGTTTGATATTTTCTTCCTTCAAAATACATTCTATCATCACATCTTTTGTTTTGTTTTGTTTTAAAAACATCTTGTGATCAATGTAGAAATTTCATGGAAGAAATGAGACATCAAATGCTTTTTGGCATTTTTAAGCTTATCGTGAAAATAGAAAATATATATTATAAGGAAAGATGAAAATTAAGAATGTGAACAACACAGTAATTGAGCACATGATCATTTATATGAGAAACTTTAAAAAACCATTTATATACATGCCCTGTGGATAAAAGATCTAAATATATATCCTCAAACTATAAAACTACCGGTGAAAAACACAGTGGAAATTCTTGAGGACAACAGAGTAGGCAAAGACATCTTAAATAATACCCCCAAAGCACAGGCAGTAATCCCAAAAATAGACAAGTGAGATTGTATAAGACTAAAAACTTCTGCACAGCAAAAGAAACAATAATTAGAGTGAAGTAATACCCCTCAGAACGGGAGAATATATTTGAAAACTATGACTGAGATAAGGGACAGGTAACTGGAATATACAGAGAACTCAAGTAGCTTACCTGAAAAAAAAAAATCAATCCAGCTAAAAGATGGCAAAATAAGGAAACAGACAACTCTCCAAGGAACGCATATGAACAGCCAAAAATCGTTTGCTCAGCATTCCTTATCACAAGGGAAATGCAAATCAGAACCACAATGAGATACCACCTAACCACAGTCAGAATGGCTAAGATGAAAACATATAATAATAAGTGCTGGAGAGTTTGCAGTGAAAAGGGAATGTAATTTAGTATAACAACTGTGGAGAATAATATAGAGTTTCCTCAAAAACACACAAATAAAGCTCGGATTGTGCTCCAGCAATTTCACTCTTAGGTATCTACTCAAAGGATAGGAATACACTCATGCAGTGAAATACTTGCATATCCATGTTTATTGCAGCATTATTCACAATTGCTAAGATATGGAATCAACTCAAATCCCCAAGAGCAGACGAATGAACCTAACAAGTGTGGTAAAGATACACTATCGAATACTGCTCAGCCATAAAAAATAACAAGACCCTAGCATTTGACAGAAAATGGAGAAATATGCAAAATTCAACACAAAGCAAAGCAAGCCAGACTATGGAAGAGAGACATTGTATGTTCCTACTTAATATTTACCAAATGTCTGCTCTCTATGGCAGAAACTGAAAGATTAGAAAGTACAAAAATGTGGAGAGCCACTGTGGATACTAGAGCTGGTGTGGGTGGCGGGTGGGCAGTAGGGGAGGGATGGAGGTAATCAGAGGGAAAATAAAGAAGCAAAACATTTAACAGACACAAAAATGGGAAATCATCTGCTGATGATAATGTGTTTGGTAATATCTTTTACTGGACTAATATACAGTGTATTCATGGTGAGAAAATTCATTTTGTATGCTTTAAAGATGTACACTGACAAAATGTAAAAGCAATAAGAAAATAGATTCATGCCCCTAAGATAAAACGCTATCATTACTTTAAATCTGACAAAACAACATTAAAGAAGCCATTAAATTGGTGGAGAAGAACCAGAAGTAGAAACACAATACAAAGCAAAACAAAACAAAATTGAAAACTCAATAACAGTTAAATTTAATAATTTTATTGATAACATATAAAATAAAAAAGATAATGAATTGATGCAGAAATTTTTTTTTGAGAGATTTTACTATAGGGCATGTGTGCTCCCTGGAGAAAGAGAGAGAGACAGAGAGAAAGAAAGTGAGAAATCACCCCTCAGGGGGATGGCCAGACCACAATCTCTTCTCCATTCCCCTCTTAGGATTCTGGCCAAGCATGCACATGCACCCAGTGACAGTTTTAAGCTTCTGAGTGCAGGACTTGAACTTTGACTATGTGGGAATCCAGCATTGTAACCATTAGGCTATTTACTGGTCCTGATACAGAATGTTTTTAAAATATTAATTAATTAAGTTGTATTGGGTTGTCTGAAAAGTCATGGCATATTTTCCTATGTTTTTTCTACACAAAAATATGTCATGATTTTCTGACAATCCAATATATTGTTCAAAAACTGTCACTTTTGACAAGATTGATAAATATTTCAAACCACTGCATACAAACTAATCTTTAAGTAATTTTCTTGTGGTGTCTTTGAAGCAAGTGATAAGAAGAGGTGCATTTATTTGTTTATTATCTTCCCCATGTCATTCTCATATTTTACACATTCTTGGCAAGGCTATAAAACATAATCGATTATTAGATGCAGGAAAAATATCTATATACAAGTAATTATAACCATTACCATAAAACATAAAATATGAATGACTTTCAGAAACATGACAAAGTCTAATGAGTTTGGGTATCATTCTGAATTTTTGCACAAATGAAAAATTTACAACAGAATATGCATTGTGTTTTAAGCCAAATTATATTTAAACATCTATCTAATTTGAATATGTAGTGGGAGTTGGCTAAGTTGACATCGTCCTCCAAGATTTAATTAAGAGCATTTTTTGTTTGCTTGCTTGGTTTTGCAAATGTTTCCTTCCATTTCTTTCTTCTATTAACCATTCTCCTCAGGAGGTAAAAAAGAGAGTTGCTCATTTATGTGTTCTAATATTTTACTCACTAAGTCACTGTTTCTCTGATAGTTTCCTCTTCTGTGAGTTCTTAGTCCTAAACAGTATTTTATTGATTATTGAAAGATGCAGGTTTGTTATTGCAAATGCTAGGGACCTTGGGGAGCATTTTAGGGGTTTTGGTAAATGACTCAATGAATGAATGAATGATACATAGTTCAGATAATTTGCTTCACTTTTCAGTATGGCACAAAGGAGGCTGTTCCCACTTTTGTCATTCAGAAATGCTTACATTTTGAAAAACAAGTTTCAAACAAGAATACCCAGATTAACTAAACAAACCATCATTCAATTATTAGTTTTCAAAAAATTCTGTTTCTTTGGTGTCTGCTAGTGTGAATCTTCAAAAAAATCAAAGTGTTTTCAAAATTTATTTAATAAATCATTATATAAAACAAGTAAATTCATTCTTATCACTTCGTGTAGAGCTAAATGGACAAATAAATGAAGTACAACATTGGGATATAAACAAATTAAAACCTTAAAACCAGAAAATATCATATTTGCAAGAATCAAATATTAATTTGGCTCTAAATGCAACCTACATAATTATGTGGAATAATCTCTTTTTAAAATGTACTTATTAAAACTTCTAGCATAACAATCATAGATAATAATTTAGAACTAATTAGACCTTAACAGCAAACAAAAACACATCTGACAGTTTAAAAATCATTTTTTTTTTCACACAACCTGATATATCTTTTTAATTGTGAAAGGGCAAATACACTCACCAGAGAGAGACAAAGAGCCAGAGAGACAGAGTGAGAGACACAGAGAAAGAATCTTCCCATGGGTCATGGTCATGCCACATTCCCTTTTCCTACATTTATCCTCTGTCATGGTTTCAGGAATGCATGCACACTTGCCCAGTGTGATTTTCAAGTTACTAGGGTGGGACTTGAACCATGGTTGACCTTAGCTCCTTTAACCACTAGGCTATGGGACCAGCACCTGATATTTTGACTAACACAAATCAAGTAACTTAGCTATAATGTTTATAATTAAATTTTTCATATAAATGTGTGGATTGAGACCAGCAGTTAGCATAATGGCTATGTCGCTGAACTCCCATGTAGGCAACTGAGGTTTCGAGTATTGGATCTGGTGGCTTAAATTCATGCAGGCAGGGCGCGTGTGCGTGCGTGCCCAAGATCCTGAAAGGAGAATAGAGAAGAGATTGCAGCATGGCCAGCTCCCCTGAGGGGTTATTTCTCGCTTTCTGTCTCTCTGTCTCTGTCTTTCTGGCGAGCGCACATGCCCTATAGCAAAATCCTCTCCAAAAAAAAAAAAAAAAAGTGTGGATTTATTTCTAGATTTTCTCTTTTGTCTCATTGGTTTAGGTGTCTGTTTTTATGCCAGTATCATGTTACTGATATAGTATTTCTTTTTTATTTTGTTGTATAGAACAATGTGATACTATTTGACAAGTGTTCACTAGGCAAATGTGCATGGTCTGAGGAAAATTTCAAAAGAGTCTTCTCTTTATCAAGAAATAATGAAAAATTTTATTCACTGCGACAAAGGATTTGCTCTGATTCGCAATGTAGAAAGACAGCATTGTGTGTGCTTTGCAAGAGAGGAGGTTTAAAAGCAACTCACTAAAGACACTTTGGATAAGCTATTTAATTATTCTAAGCCTTGGTTACTTTTTTAGGAAAAAGATGAATTCATTCATTCTTCATATGATTTTTCTTACATATACTCATTTAGTATATGTAAGGCACCCAAGATGGTACTAGCACCGAAAATACCTTAATTCACATCCTTTCTCCTCTTTATCTAACGTTACTAGTTAATACAGTTATGTTCATTTATTTATTCATCAAAAAAATACAAGTATATGTTCAATTCCTACTTGGGAATACACAGTGCCATGGGGATTGAAGACAATACCCAGTCCTTACTCACATGAGTCTTGATGTAAACAAGGACCAAAACATATAAATAGATTCAACACATTGTTATAAACATTAAAAAGGAGCTGTTCAGGATCATCAGTTGGTGTAATGGCTATTTCTCTAGACTCCCATGTAGTTGACCGCTGTTCAAGTCCCAGACCCGGTGCCTTAAATTCACACCAGGTGCGTGTGCGTGCATGCCCAAGATCCCTAGGGGAGAATGGAGGGGAAGGGATTCCGGCATGGCTGGCCTCCCGGGGTTGATTTCTTGCTTTCTGTTTCTCTGTCTCTTTCTGGTGAGTACACATGCCCTATAACAAAAACATCTCCAAAAAAAAGTAAAACAAACAAAATTTTTTAAAAAAGGAGTTGTTTATGGTTGTATGGAAAAGTCTATGGTAATTTTACCAGAGAGAGACTAAAAATGGAGTTAAGATTAATTTACAAACTGATGTAAAGAGGATTTGAAATTTGGAAGCATATTTAACAAAAATGCATGATCCTATATGTAGTTTTATGTTTGGAATAAAGAATTTTAGAGATGGACAAGCATGAGAAGACATGCAATGGAAAAAGTCACTGTAGAAATAAAGTCATAGAGAGAATTTTCCTTGATAAAAAGTAAGTTTAATGTAGTAGATAACAAAGGCGATTAAAGAGTTTGAATGGAACATCAGAATGAACAGATGCATGTTATGAAAAAGTGTTGCTCTTATGTAAATGCTCTGTTGCATAGTTCCAGGGATGTTATTTGTCTCGTATTTATCATAGACATAAATTGTAAGGCAATGACCAAGGTAACAATTTGTCTTGGGGGAGATCCCTTTTCCTGTTTCCTCATTTGCACAAAGTAGTCCTATCAGGTAATGATGGGCTGAAAATCACTCTCAATAATGAAACATATTTCATATTAAAAGCCAATCTATCTATCTATCTGGTTTATAAATGGGGGAAGAGAGAAAGAGAGCACATACATATATCTATCTACCTATATATATATAAAGGAGAAACAAATTATGTGAAAAATTATGTGAGAATGAAAATCAGAAAAATCTAGATGTGAGAGTGGACTTATAAGAGATATGGTAAAGACTTAGAAATAATAGAATTTTATCATCAATTAAACATGGGAGAATGGGACTAGTAGGTGGTGTGGTGGTTAAGGTGTTGGACTCCCACATGGCTCACCATGGTTTGAGTCTGGACATAGTGGCTTGAAAACCACTTCAGGTGCATTTTTGTGTATACCCAAAATCCCTGAAGGAGAATAGAGGAAAAGGGATTACTTCTCACTTTCTCTCTCACTGTCTCTCTCCAATAGCCACTTGCAGTCCTTACAATAACCATACAAACACAAAATTTTAAAAATTGTTTTTAAAAAGAGGAGAAAAGAGTATAATTTCCTGCTCAGTTTGCTATTTATTGTGATTTGGGAGAGAGGGAGACATAGTTCATGACATCATATTTATTAATTGAAATAAAAAAGAATTCACAAGATTTATTTATTTATGAGATGGAAAAAATAATATATAAGTTCAGTTTTTTTGGTTTTTTGCTTTTGTTTTTTTTTTGGAGAGGTTTTTGCTGTAGGGCACGTGCACTCGCCAGACAGACAGAGAGAGACAGAGAGACAGAAAGTGAGAAATCATCCCCTGGAGGGATGGCCACGCCACAATCCCTTCTCCTCCATTCTCCTCTCAGGATCTTGGGCACGCACGCACACACGCCCAGTGTGAGTTTTAAGCCACCGGGTCCAGGACTCAAATCGCGGTCGACTACATGGGAGTCCAGTGACATAGCCATTACACTAACTACTGGTCCCTATGTTCAGTTTTTTATTATTTTCATATTTAGCATGCTTTGTTGGTATCTGACTGAAATGTCCAGGAGTCCCGGTTTAGATAGTTCTCTATATTCCAGAAATTTTGAAGGCAGTGAATTTCACATGTACGTTAGGAGAAGTACTGGACATACAAGTAGAAATTGAAATTAGGAGGATGAATGAGACTATCTAGGAAAAGAAATCAACTGTAGGGTAACAACCATGGGAATACCACTGCTGAATAATGTAGAGTAAGAGAAACTAGCAAAAAAACTGGGGAAAGAAAAATAAAAAATGGTTTGTTGAATTTCCTCCTATACCTCTTATTTAGGCAGAGATTTAACAAAGAATTTGTCTCTCAAATAAGAAATCAGTGTCCATGCAGTCTTAAGTTGCATGGATTAATTGGACTCAAGTAGACTCACCGCTATAATAGTAGCTTTTGCAAAAGCTGTTTCCCCAGAATTGTGGGGGGCAAATATATGAGAAGAGGGGGAGAAAAAGGTTAAGAAGCAGTGTTTTATGTCTATTGTTCTCATTTCATCATTAGTCATTTTCTTATGTTATTATAAAATTAGGTAGTTATTTCACATTTTTTAAGATTTACTACCAACATTTTCTATTTTAGTCTCTTTTCTCTCTTAGAATGAAGTATTAAGCATGAATACCAAGGGCAGATTGTGATGTGTTTCACTAATATATACCATGTGCCTGATAATGTCAGACTCTTGAATTAAGTCCAAAAAATCCCCAACTCACTATAATTCCAACATTCTAGAACTTAATCACCTCTAAATAATAGAAGACATTTCAAGTGGGGCTTCAGTTATTTTTCTAATTTGAATTTGTATAGAAGGATATGGAATATAAACTGATCTGTTTTCCACTATTTCAATCCACATGTTTTAGATGGATAAACAAAAGGGAAAATTTAATGCAATTGACCCCTTTAAATAAAAGCTTCAGTAAAGCATCTCAATATTAACCAAGTAAGTTTACAAAGTATACTATTGTTATGCAAGTAAAATCCAGAGTTATGGTGTAGTTTAAGTAAAATATTTTTAGGATTAAAAATAAAGTTGATAGTCTTATAAAATTTAGATAATATTTTCTATTGCTTTCCCACCCTGAGAGAACTAATTTCTTAAGTAGAAGTTTTACATAAAGAAATTTAAGGGCTATGAAATTTATATCAAATTACCTATTACCCAGGCCTTAGACATGCAATTTTATATCTCTGAATATTTGAAAAACACAAAGACATTACTTCCCTGTTGGAAATCATGAATGTAAATGACTTATTAAAAAATACAATATATTATTTAGTATTATTTTCAGAGGGTTGCTTCAAAGCAGCACATTAATAAGCACCAAGTAATTTAAAATGAAGGGTAGGAGAAAGTACACTATGCCTAAAGCTAAAAATAAATTTTCTTTCTTTCTTTTATTTTTTCTGGACAGCTCTTCTACCAATTAAATCCCAAGATACTAAATTCTAATCAAGATAGCAAAATGATGATAAAAAGAATAATGTATTCTTTTTTGATAGAATTGCAAAGGTCAAGGCCAGAGGTCAAATAGAGTCCCTAAATTGTCTGGAGCTCTTCAAATGACAAATGTCAGTCTGTTCTGCATGTTACATTCATGTTAGCCACAAAAATAAACTTTTCTCCTACTATGTTATTTAAAATTCAGGTCTTTAAATATATTTCTAAATTTTATTTTTTAATTTTCATACAATGAAATTTATTATTTTTTGTGGGTAGATTTATGCTCCTGCTAAAAGAGTGTCAGATTAATATGTAACTATTGCATATTTTTTTAAAAAAAGGGTCAGATCAATGTGTAAATATTTCATATAAAGAAAAAAATTAAGAACGGCCCCCTAGCCTAGTGGTTAATGGAGCTAGGTCCCAATGACCAACTGTGATTCAAATCCTGGTTCTATGGCTTGAAAAACACACCAAGCATGTGCAACTGTGGAGAAATAGTGGAATGGAGATTGTAATGTGATTACACTCCATGGGGGGGGGTGCTTTCTCCCTCTTTCTTTTTCACCCTCTATGTCTCTCTCAGGAAAGTGCACATATCCTCCAGCAATTAAAAAATTTGTATATATTTATACATTAATTTGTTATTAGCTTTTGGGCCAGCAGGTGGCGTGGTGGTTAAGGCACTGGACACTCCCACGTGGCTAACAGGGTTTGAGTCTCGGACCTGGTAGCTTGCTTTCTCACTGTTTCTCTCTTTCTCTCTGTCTCTCTCTCTCTCTCATTGAGTTAGAAATGAATGAGTGAATGAATAAATAAAATTTAAAAATAAATACTTAAAAAAATTTTATTAGCTTTACTGATATAAAGGATGATTCATATACTTTGCAAATAATAAAAAAGAGATTACTTTATATATTAATATTTATATGGACAATTGATTTTCACAAATGGCTTTTGCTGATTTTTGTTGGACTTCTGTTTCTGAAGCTATGGTATGGGGATAATTTCTGATAGGACAACAAACACGTTGGTTGGTATTTTCATCTAAGTAGTGAATAAGATGAAATCAAAACAAGAAATGTTTCTTAAATGATATTTCATAAACCATTCATTATGTGGTCTTTTGTGTCTGCCTTCATTTGCATGACATAATTTGTTTGAGGTTTAGCCATATTGTGTCATATATCTGTACTCCATTTCTTTTCCTTTGTTTTAAAATCTATTTTATTTCTTCCATGTGAAAGAGAGGTATAGAGAAAGAAATGAGGGAGAGAGAGAAATTGGCATCCCCAAAGGGTCTTAACACTCTGATCTATAACCAGTCCCAACCAACCCAAACCATCAGAGCACACTTGCACCCATAGTTTACAGAAGATACCCAGATGCAGACCTGGGCCTTCCTGTGTAGGTCTATCATCACAGAGGATTGTATACTTCTGTGCCACCATTGTCAGGCTTCCACTTCTTATTACTCAGTTACATTGTATATCTAAAACATATTTTTTCAGTTTACTAGTTGATAAACATTTGTGTTAATTCCAATTTTTTTTTTGGTTTTTATGTATAATAATTTTTTTCTAATTCAATTTCCAAAAACATCAGTGTTCTTCAGCAAAGCAAAAGATCTGCAAAGCATCATGGCCTGTCTCTCCAGTCAAGGAAAAATTTAAACATGTTGTACCCAGGTGAAAGACAGAGGCAATACTGGATAAAATGCCATAGGCTACCATGTTTCTGACTGAGAATTTGCAGGTTTTCTTTAACAAACATTTTCCAATTTGGTTCATGCTCATTGTCAATTTCCAGTATGTAAACAGTTACACTTGATAATCTCTTTTTTTTTTTGAGAAAGAGATTTTTTGTTATAAGTTTCATGTGCTTGTCAGAGAGACAGAAACAGAAAGCAAAAAAAATCACCCTCTGTGGGTGTTGACCATGCCACAATCCCTTCTCCTCCATTCTCCTATTGGGATCTTTGGCAAACATGGACATGTCCCCTGCATGAGTTTCAAGCTTCCAGATCTGGGACTCAAACCATGATCAGACATGTGGGAATCCAGCAACATAACCACTATGCCATCTACTGGTCCCACATTTGACAATCTTTCACACTTTAATCTTTGCTTTTTTGCTAAATCCTTTACACAGACATTTCAAAAATTCTTATTCTTCATGGTTTTTCTTTCTCTCTCTCTCATTTTTAAAAATAAGATTGTTTTGGGAACCAGCAGTTAGTGTAATGGCTATGTCGCTGGACTCCCACGTAGTCAACCGTGGTTTGCGTCCCGGACCCGGTGGCTTAAAACTCAGCCCAGGCGCAGGTGTGTGCGTGCCCAAGATCCCAAGAGGAGAATGGAGGAGAAGGGATTGCGGTGTGACCATCCCCCCTGGGGGGTGATTTCTCGCTTTCTGTCTCTGTCTCTCTCTGTCTGTCTGGCGAGCGCATGTGCCCTACAGAGAAAACCTCTCCAAAAAAAAAAATTGTTTCTTCATTATGAGTTTGATTCTTTTAAATGCATATTAAATTTACATTAAATATTTATTGAATTGCTACTGCAGACCAAATTATAGGCTGGAAAATTAGTGAAGAAGCATAGAAAGAAAAAAGACGAATCAATTTACATTCAGTGTCTTTGAAGAGCTCTGTATCTAGATGGTATAATGACAATACAAATATGAAATGTAGAAAGTACTGGAAGAAAAGATATTAGCATAATGGGTCACATCTAATATGGTACTATTCATTTTTCTTGAGACAGCTTATCATGAGACAAACTTTCCCTAGTTCAGGAATTTGAAAAACACACTGGGTACCTGTGAGCATGCTTGCCCAAAAGGAGAAATAGAGCAGAAGGCATTGTAGTGTGAACATTCACTATCTGGGTGCTTTTGTTACTGTACCTCCCTATGTCTTTCTGTCTCAGGTGTATTCATGTGTTTCACAGAATTTTTGTGTTTTTTTAAAAAAGTAATTTGTTCACAGTTCCTTAGTCTTTTTTAAAATTACATAAAGTTTTTTAATGAATAGATTACCATAGTATAGTAAGTACAAAAAACACAGTCTTATCATTAAGAACATTCTAATTCTGTTCAACTGTATTCCATCAAAAACAAAAAGAATTAAAAAACAAATAAAAGGAAAGTATAGGAAATAAAATATGAAGGTAAAGGTAAAAGACTCGAAGACAAATCAAAAAATATTTAGGACCTTTACTCCAGGCATATGTGCATGCATGCCCAAAATCCCAAGAGGGAGGGAGAGATAGAGGAGAAGAAAATGCTGTGTGACCACGCCCCATAGAAGGTGCTTTCTTGCTTTCTCCCTTTTTTCCTATTTCTCTCTCTCTCTCTCTGTCTGTCTCTAGTGAGTCCACAAGCCCTCTGGCCAGTTAAAGAAAAAAATTAGAAGTTTTACATATAAATAATAGGAATTTCATGGGGAAATAATAAAAAACAGAGAAAGGACAATAAATCTCCTAATACATTTTTTCCAGTTTTCTCTGTGATGATTTTCTAATCAGGTTTTCTCCTTCTTTAACATCCTATTTACATATTTAATTTCTATAATCACATGAATCTATTTTAGGTTTTACTATTCTACTTGCTAAGTGATATGTTTTGCTCACAGTGGCTTTAGAGTATTAGCTATTAAATTGAGGGAAGTATCATTAATTTTGAATTCTATAATTGTCATTTTTTAAAATTATGTACTTTCACAAAATATTTAAAGTCCCCCAAATTCAAACTTTATGGAAATTGAAAGAAAATTGATAAGTGAAGAAAATACTGAAAACACATGAATTTTAAGTATATTTATAACATAGACATGGTGTCATTCTGTACATAGTGCTTTTGACTTCTTTAAGTTCTATCTTTTGTAGTATAATTTTATAGTTTTTAGTTTTCCAGGTCTTATTATTTATCAATAATTTTCAGGTTTTATGTTTAAATGAGATTATCTTCCATTTAAACTTTTTACCTTATTTTTGCTACAACTTGGCATTTATTAACCTCTGTTTTCTTAGTAAAATGAAATCTCAAAATGGCCATATGGGAGACTAAGCCTAGATTCTAACTAAACAAGACTATGTTATATTTCCTTGTGAAGTCATTTCCTAAGAGGATTTTAATACATCAGAAATAGCACAGCTGAGAAGCAAAATTGTTGTGATTGGGTCATTAAGGAAAACTGTTAGAAGTGATATTCTCACATTTTTCTTCCCATTGAATTTTTTTGGGGGGTGAGCAGATAGGTTTTTGCTATAGGGCAAGTGCACTTATAAGAAAGACAAAGGAAACAAAGAGAAAGAAAGTGAGAAATAACCCTCTGTGGGAGGGAGGGCCACACCACAATCCCTTCTCCTCCATTCTCCTCTTGAGATCATGAGCACTCATGCACACTCACCCAGCATGAGTTTAAGCTACTGGGTCCAGCACTCAAACTGTGGTTGATTACATGGGAGTCCAGTGACATAGTCATTACACCAACTGCTGTTGCCGTTCCCATTGATTTTGAAAACTAATTATGAGAGAAACTGCTTTAGAAACACACACACATACATACATCATATAAGACTACATTGTAACCTTGTATGTGATTTCTCTAAAATGAAATTATTATAATTGAACCATCAATAAGAAATACTAACATTGTTTACATCAGCTACTTCTGTGTCACGTGGCCAATGGTATTGCCCATAAATCTCTTAGATACAGATCTAGTGTACTTGTCTCGCCAGAGAGAGAGACAGAGACAGTGAGAGGGAAAGTAGGAAATTTGCCCCTAGAGAGTGTTGGCCATTCCACAATCCATTCTCCTCCTGGGTTTTTGAGCATGCATAGACATGCACCCAGTATGGATTTTAAGCCACCAGGTCTGAGACTCGATCTGCAGTCAGCCATATGAGTCCAACACCCTAACTATCACACCTCTGCAGGCCCCTTTTCCATTTCTTTTATTCTTTTCATTGTAAAGTGAGTTTTTTATCAATATAGTATGAGCTACCTCATTGGTGTTTGATGTAGTTGGTTATTCCATAAATGATGGTGCTTGCAAAAGCATAACGATCATGGAAGGAAAGTCATATGTTAAAAAGTTATAATTTGGGGCTGACGATGACACAGTGGTGAAACACAACACTTTGAGGCTGATCCTCATGGGTTCTGATTCATACCCAGAGACCTCTATAGATGCTCTAGGCACCCATAATACAGGACTGGCTGGACCTGAGAGTTGATGATGGTGTGAAGATCCTGTCGGGGGTGCTCTTTATGTCTCTCTTGCTCATTTTAGGAAAAAAAATGAAACTTAAAATTAATAAAAGAAAGGTTAAAATTTAATTGTGGGCAAGTCATTGTCCTTTTTTTATTATTATTGGGATATGCTTTTTTATAAGGTGTGTGCACTTGCTGAAGAGACTGAGAGACAGAAAGCAACAAATCTCTGCTGAGAGGATGACCATGCTGCAACCTCTTCTGTTTCATTATCGTCTCAGGATTTGGGGTATGTACACACATGCACCTGGCATGAGTTTGACTCTATTTGCCATCTACATATCAGAGAAAAACGTAGGTGATGTACAGTAAGATCAGTATAAAAGTTCTTTGAGTAATACCTTTCAAATAAATCTTCATTTCTGTCTATGCAATACATAACTAAACATCTACTGTATTGTATGTATATAGGAAAGGAACTATCGGGAACTGAGTTATTGGGGCTAAAGATTTCTTTAAAATATAATATTAACAAAAAATAAAATTTATTTTATGTCAATACTATGACCTTTATATTCTCAGCCAAACAGCTATAGATCATATTGATTTTTTTCTATTATGAGAATTGCCTGATATTACACATTTATCTTCTTTGTCTCATAATCAGCTTGTAGGTAGAATAATATAATGCATTTCCCATTCATTTTGATATCATCCTATATATTTTACTTAAAATTATACTTTAAGCTATGTTTTGTGAGGATTGCCACTTGGTGGCAGCAATTTTGTGTCCACACATTGAACATTTACTCCAACTAACCAATTGAGGGTTGTACTCAATTTTATGCAAATAGGAAAGTCTATGTTACAACCTTTTGAAAAGTGGGCTCCAAATATTAATGTGCTATACTGACCTCTGTTAAATTAGGAATACATCATGTGTCAATTGGTGTGCACATTCTCTATTTATTTACTTTTTATGATATAAGACTTTAGGCATTGGCTTAGAATATCATGTGCAATTTCAAACCAAAGCAGGTTTATGTAAAAGATGAATTCATATGAGGTAGCTGTGTGATGAATGCTTCAAATCACTGGGAGTCCTGTAAATGAGAAACCCTACTTTCTTTGCTGTCTCTTGAGAACTCATTAAGACAGCAAACATGTTTTGGAGATCAACCCAAATCATATGCAGAACACACTACCCCTTGTATCAAGAAGATCCACTGCAGAGGAAAATAACTGTAACTTCTGAGCTTGGAAATGGCATCAGCAATACGTTTAAATAGAGTGATTCTTTCCACTAGGACTGCCAATCCGGGGCGCTGAATTTGGGTCTAAGTTCATTGATCCCCTATGCTGTTCTTTAATGATGTGTACCTCATTATAATTCAGCACACAGAATGCTAGGTTATGAGGAAATTTATTGATGCATATTGAAGCAGAAAAACCTTTACAATCGAAATTCTTCCTGGAAACCAAATACTGTGAGTAGGGCAAAGCAAACATTGTCCAAGTATTGGATCACATTTATTTTTCTTAAACTAGCAAAGGGACTGTAGCATCATCTTAAATATTTCAGAAACATTTGAAAATTATATACATGATCAAAACCTCTAAGTGGGCTAGATAGAATTATATGTTATATTTCAAATTAAGTAAGACATTTGGTGTTTTCATTCATTAAAAAAAAATATCCATCAATGAACTACTTAACTCATGAGTGGAAAGAAGTCAGAACTTAAATACTAGACATAAATTTGTTAGTTACAACAGGACTTCTTTAAACCAGTTAATAACAGTAATTATTTTATAAGGATATTATATAGAAGACAAAAACAATGTATTTGAGTCTCTCCTATATTTAAAGGCACAATCTTAGTGACTTTTACATAAATTGCACATAAAAATGCTGCATGTAAGTGATGAAGAAATGAGATTAAAGTGTGTCAAAGTCTTTAAGGAATTATACATGCTTTACAAAATATATATTTATATAGCTATTTATTTGATAACCCATTTAGAAATTCACACACATATTTCACAGTGTCACACATTTAATAAATAGAATGTCTCAGATAATAAGGCAGTTCTATCTGACTCCAAAGTCATTGATATTTATCCTAAAATACAGTTAACAAAAGGGAAAATTATAGTTAAATTTTAAATTAATTTAGTAAGTAGTTAAATGTTTTTGCCCAAGGATTAGTTCTCCTTGATCTGAGAAAGTAATTTTTAAATAAAAGTATAACTTTAGGAGGGGATATACAAAGGGAAGTCTAGAAAAGAAAGTGATGCCTACCCACCTACTCTAATCAGCTGAAATACTGAAAAATGAGACAATTGTTACAGACATCGCCCTTATATCTAAGCAGTTGATAACTGAATGTAGCCAGATGAGTAAATACAGTTCATCACTTCAAAAAGTATGGGACTGTGAGATGATGTAAATGCTAGAATAAAGACTTGTAAATATTTGCACCTCAGTAGAACTAATGAAAATATGGACAACAACAACAAAAAGTTGGTCAAGATTAGAGCGGATACAAATTAGATAGACTATAAAAAAATGGATAAAATCAATGAAACTGTAAGACTGTTAGTAATATAAAGTTCCCACAAATAAAAGCCTAGGCTGAGATGACTTTACAGGTGAATTGACTAAATAAACATTTTTACAATTAACAGTTGCCCTTCGCAAATCTCTTCTAAAAAGTACAAGAGGAAGAAAGACTGCTCAATTCATCATATACACCTATGTTAATTGGATGCTAAGATAAAGTATCACGGAAAGGAAAACTACAGATGACTATCTTTTTACAGATATAGACATGAAAGCATTCAACAAAATACCAGCAATTTTGACTAATGAGCATATTAAAAGAGTTATATACCATGACCAAATGAGATTTATCTCAGATATGCAAAGTTGGTTCAAAATAGAAAAACAATTTAATGTAGTACACCATATTAATTAGAATAAAGGATAAAACTCACATGTTCATTTCAATGGACATAGACAAAAGGAATTTTAAAAAATGTCTTTTATGACAAAAACAGTCAAGAAACTAAGGATAGAAATAATCTTTCTCAAATTGAGAAGACATTTAGAAAGAAAAAGCAAACATCCTACTAATGGTAAAATACTAGATGTTTTCTTTCTAAAATCAGGAAGAAGACAAAAATGTCCACTCATCTTGATTTATTTTATTTGAGAGAGAGGAAGAAATAGACACTTTGTGTAAGATCTTGCCATGACCCAACCTTGGTTTCAGTTTGCATCGCTTGCAGGCACCCACTCCCGTGTCTGATGGACTCAGGAAGGTCCCAGAATGTGAACCCAGAATCTTTCCCATGTGGAATAATTTGTGTTGCCATTGCAACTTGTCCCTTAAGGTGTTTATTCTTTGTGCTTCACTTAATCTTAGCCCCAAAGCCAAGAAGCAATGCATTCTTTATGCTGCTATTGACATACTAGAGGAAATGAGGGAAGAAAAAGATATAAAAGGCTATATTCCATAGGGAA
>NW_006160059.1:622852-644642 GCF_000334495.1 Tupaia belangeri chinensis
AAATTACCTCTATTCACAGCTGCTGTGAATTTATGTATAAAAAAATATCAAGACCAGCAGATGGCATAATGGTTACATCACTGGACTCCCCCAGTGCTGACAGCAATTCCAGTCCTAGACCCAGGGGCTTGAAACTCACATTGGGAATGTGTGCATGTGTGCCCAAAATACTAAGAGGAGGATGGAAGAGAAGGGATTGTGGTGTGACCATTCACCCAGGGGGTGATTTCTTACTTTCTATATCTGTGTCTCTCTGTCTCTCCAGTGAGCCCATGCTCCCTATACCAAAATCTCTCTTAAAAAAAATTTAAAGAATCACTGTAAAATTATTAGAATTAATAAATTAGTTCAGCAAGCTTGTAAGTATATTATTAATATGCAAAAATTAATTGTATAGTTACAATAAATAATTACAAATAAAATAAATAAAATAACCAAATTTATAATGGCACTAGGAAGAGTAAAAATACTTACAAAAGTGAACAAATCACACGTTGAAAATTACAAAACATTCTTAAAATAAAATAAAGACAATCTAAGCCCATGAAGACATCCTGGGTTCATGAGGTAGAAAACATAATTTTGAATTCTAATACACCTTAAATTGTTCTAAAAATTTAGCACACTCTATATCAAAATTTCAGCTGGCTTCTTTTACTGAATAAGCTAATACTAAAAGCAGGTGGTAAAATGGTTGCATTGCTGGACTCCCATGTAGTCAAAAATTTCAAATCCCAGACCTGGTAGTTTAAAATTCTTCACACCAGGTGTGTCTGTGTGTGTGCCCAAAATACCAAGAAGAGACTGGAGGAGAAGGGATTGAGTGTAGCCATCCTCCCTGGGGGTGATTTATTTCTTTCTGTCTCTCTGTTTCTCTGGAGAGCATATGTGCCCTATAGCAAAAAATCTCTCTTGCTAAAAAAAAAAAAAAAAAAAGCTAAGCATTATTTTACCATATTATGTAGAAATTCCACTTATACTCTTTACGTGAGACAATTAAAATCATATGGTCCAAGAATTATCCTCAAAGCATTTAAAGCAACAATATTTATAATAGGCAAAAAGGTACTAATAAATCAAATGTTCATCAACTGATGCATGTGTAAACAACATTTGGTTTGTCCATACAACAAAATATTATTCAGTCATAAAAAGAAATGATATTCTGATATGTGCTACCACATAGCCAAAACCTGAAAATACTACGTTAAGTAAAAGAGACACAAAAGTCCATAGATGTCATAATCTTGTACAAAACGTCCAGAATAAGTAAATCCATAATGGCAGAAAATAGAATGCTGCCTTCAACATCTGGAGGTGGAGAAGAATTGAGTCTGGAGATAGGGTTTCTTTTCAAGGAACTAAAATGTTTTGGGATGGGTGGTCATGGTTATAATAGTTTGTGAGTAAACTAACCAACTATACTGCACTCTTACAGGACACATTTAAAGGTATCTGAAATAGCTTAATTTAAAACAAAAACAGCTTTTAGAAAGTACGATTGCCATAGGCCTTATAAATATGTTTAATTAACTTTGAGCATTTGGTATTCTAAAACACCAAACACTACTAGAGAGTAGTGTAATAGAGGCTAGAAATGTGAATTAATATTAGCTTTTGAAGTATATGCAATACCATGATAATTAATTCATGCCTTATTCTGTACAAAATCATAAAATTTCAAAGAGTCTTAATTGGAAAAGTTACAGAGATCCATATGGTAGAAAGAAAATTCTTTCTATAAAATTCAGAAAGGATTAAAAAGAAGACATAATATAATGAGAACAATAAAAATGTTATTATAGTAGTTAAATGTACATGGAGGTCTTCAAAAAGTTTTTAGAAAATATGTATTATGAAAAAACTATGAACACATTTCAAATTTCTTTGTATCAAAATAAAGCTTTATTTTAATTACATTTTTCATAAACTTTTTGAAACCCTGTACAGACTAATATTTTAATTATTGTTGATTAACATTGAATGTGTTTAAAAATTGTGTTATAATACACAGAGTTCAGAAATCCAAAGTTGTTGTTTTTGGCTGTAAGGAAGTTAAATATGTCTGATAGAACATGAGTCAAGCTTTGTTGAAACCAGAAGCTCTTATTACTTTCACAAAGACACTGGGTGGAGTCAACAAGTGGTATAGTGGTTAAGGCACTGGACTCCCACATGGCCAACTGTCGTTAGAGTCCTGGGCCTGGTGGCTTGAAATTCACACTGAGTGTGCTGAGTGTGTGTGCATGCATGCCCAAGATCCTAAGAGAATGAAGGAGAAGGGAATTGTGTTGTAATCATCCCTGCCCCCTTGGAGAGAGAGAAGGAGACTTCTCTCTTTATGTCTCTCTGTTTCTCTAGTTACCACACGCATCCCATAGGAAAAAAATCTCTCTTAAAATAAAAAGGAACAACAACAACAAAAAAGACACTGGCCATCCAGGGGTGCCCTATATAGAGTCACTAAAAATCTTTAATTTTTTTTAAAGATTTTTTTTAGAATTATTTTATTTAAATTCACTTATCCATTTATTTATTTATTTTTTAAAACTTGACCAGAAAGGGACAGCGTCAGAAAGCAGGAGAGAGAGAGAGAGGAAAGTGAGAAAGCAAGCTGCTAGATCCAGGACTCAAACCGTGGTCAGCCATGTGAGAGTTCAGTGTCCTTAATCACCACGCTGTCTGCTGGCCCCTACAAATTATTTATAAGTATGTAAAAACCACAGTGCTGACAAAATATTAAAGTACTATTATTGTGAGAATTATATTTCTTCACCTTTCTTTGCCTGAATTTTAAAAAAAACTATGTTATGACAAAATAATATTGTACTAAAATTTAGTTTGAAACATAGAATTGTGTGAATCTATTTCCTTATTAATTCAACAAATATTTCTTGAACTTTTATCATTTTTTTTGAGAGATTTTTGCTATAGGGCACGTGCGCTCACCAGAAAGATAGAGACAGAGAGATAGAAAGCAAGAAATCATCCCCCCAGGGAAAATGGCCATGCCACAATCCCTTCTCCTCCATTCTCCTCTTGGGATCTTGGGCATGCATGCACACGTGCCCAGCGTGAGTTTAAGCCACCGGGTCTGGGACTTGAACCTCAGTCAACTACATGGGAGTCCAGCGACATAGCCATTATGCTAACTGCTGGTCCCAAACTTTTATCATTGATGAGGCCCTATGCTAGCTGCTGAGTATGTAGTGGTAGGTAAAACCATACACAGTTCATTCTTTCAGTGCCCTTACTGTATGGAAGGGGAGAAAAAAATATTAAGTAGATAATCACACTACTGAATATGCATTTGCAAACTGAGATGCATATTCTAAAGGACAGGAATATGTTTCTCCAAAAACATGTATGAGTCTAATTTATATGCATCTCAGCAACAAATGCTGAGCAACTGTTGATTAAAGAGAGAATTGAAGAGGGCCCATCAGGTGGAGTAGTGGTTAAGGGCGTTGGACTCCCACATGGCTGACCATGGTTCAAGTCCCAGACTTGGCGGCTTGCTTTCTCACTTTCCCTCTCTCTCTTGTTCTTGCCCTCTCTGGTGAAATTTAAATAAATAAATAAAAATATAATAATGTAAAATAAAATAATAATTATAATTAAACTTTAAAAAAGGAGAGAGAATTGAAGAATAACTGTATCTTATAGTAATATTAAAAATGGGTCTATAGGGGCTTAGTTCCTGCACAGCAAAAGTGACTGTACAGACGGAGGCCAGAGACTGCCTTAGAATCTGTATACTCTAATCATCTGCTATAGGTTCAAGTCCTTCTTACTTCCAACTCCTGCTCTACCATTCTTCCCAGCTTCTGCATGGCAGAAAGAAGTATGTAGACTGAGGCAAGTGATTTCCTTGGAATCAGAGCACTCTAGTCATCAGCTCCAGAATCTGGGAGGAGAACATCCAGTCCCAGCAACAAAAGTGCAGTTTACAGAGTGAGCGTCAGGGAGACAGGGCTACAAAGAGTTCATGAATCACATTCTCCCATACATCTTTCATTATTTTTTTAAGAATTATTTTATTAAACTTTATTTATGTATTTATTTATTTTAATTTGACCAGAGAGGGAGAGAGAGAGAGAGGAAATGAAAAAGCAAGCAATGAGGCTCGGGACTCAAACCGCAGTTGGCTACGTGGGAGTCCAGCCACTTTAACCACTGCCACCAGCCAGCCCCCTTCCTGTACACCTTTAAATGCTCAAATTAATTCAAAGAAACTTAAAAATATGTATAATCCATCAGATGACCAGAAACCATTGCAGAGGCACAAGAAATATGAGAAACCAAGAAAATATGTCTCACTCAAGGGAAAAGAACAATTCCTCATCATCCACAGACCCCACGATGGAACTTATGAAAAAGATAAATAATTCAGAATATTCATAGTGGCAAAACTTAATAAGATGCAAGAGAAAAGAGACAATGAACTCCAGAAGATGCAAAAGAGACAATGAACCACAGATAAGGAAGTCCTTTCATGATTTGAAAGAAGAAATGGATACCACAAAAAAAAACATTCAAACAGTGCTATTAGAGATAAAGGCTGAAATACAGAAAATCAAAACCTCCCTTGTAAGTATGAGCCAATGTTCAAGTAGAACATTGAATCTCAGTTGTAGAAGATGAAACTTCTGACCTAGGGAAAAAATGTCAAAAAGACAGAAAAAACAACAAAAAATATTAAGATAATATATGAGAAATACTAGATTCCCTTAAATGTCCAAACATCTGAATAATTGGTAACCTAGAAGGTGGAAAAACTAAGTGCATTGACAATCTATTCCATGAATCCTGAAAGAAAACTTTCCAAGCTTAGAGAAGCATATAAACATCCAGACACAAGACATACAAAGGACCTTAAATAGAATCAACCCAAGAAGATCTCCATGGCACATCATAGCCAGACTGACAAAAACCACAAAGACAAGATACTAAAATTGACAAGAGAAATTTCAAGTTACTTACAAACGTTATCTCATCAGGCTAACACCGGACCTCTCATCAGAAAATGCAAGCAAAGAAAGAATGGAGAAATATATTCAGTGTTAAATAAAAAACCAATTTCAACAAAAATTACTATACCTGGTAAGATTTTCGTTCATAAGGAAAAAAAAGCAAAAAACGTTCATGGATAAACAAAACCTGAAAGAATTCACCAACTCCAGACCAGCTCCTCAGGAAACTCTGAAGGGAGTCCAATACCAGGAAAATTAAAGAGAGATAGACAGAAATAAGAGAAAAATGACTTGCTTTCTCACTCTCCCTCTCTCTCTCTCTCTCTATGTCTCTCTTTAGTCAAATTAAAACATGTGAATGAATAAATAAAATTAAATAAATAATTATTTAAAAAATAATAATAAAAATAAATTCTCCAATCAAGAGACACAGACTGACTGAATGGATTAAAAAGCAAACAAACAACAGCAACAACAACAACAAAAAAAAACCCAGAAACCCTCTATCTGTTGCCTACAAGAAATCCATCTCATGGATAAAGACATTTTGTAGACTAAAAGTGAAGGGCTGGAAAAAGATATTCCATGCAATCAAAAACCAAAAAAGAGCAAGAGTTGCAAGACTGATTTCAGACAACATGAGCTTTAGGGCAAAAACTTTAAGAAGAGACAAAGAATGACATGATATAATAGCAAAAGGACTAATTCATCAAGAAGCTATAAGGGTCATTAATATCTATACACCCAATTCAGGAATTACAAAATATGTAAAGGAAAGACTGCTAGATCTAAATGAGATATCGATTGCAACACACTAATTGTTGGGGACCTCAATACCCCATTATCTCCTTTAGACAGATCAACAAGACAAAAATAACCAAAGAGATTCAGGACCTAAACAGAACCATAAATCAGGTGGACTTGACAGACATCTATAGAACTTTCCACCAAAACCCCACAAAATACACATTTTTCTCACCCCCGAATGATCCTTCTCAACGACTGACCACATGAGAGGGCACAAATCAAGCCTTTACAGGTTAAGAGGCATAGAAACTATAGTCAGCATCTTCTCCAACCACGATGGAATTAAACCAGATATCAATTTCAGAAAAAAACATAAAAAATACACGAATATATGGAAACTAAATAACCTACTCCTTAATGACTTCACAACTACTGAAGAGATTGAAATTGAACCCAAAAGATTCATAGAAACCAATGATAAAGAGTGCACGAGTTCCCGTACTCTATGGGACACTCCGAAAGTATATAAAAGTGCCTACATGCCAACAAGCAAGAAAACCTGGATGACATGAACAAATTCATGGGCACATATAATCTACCAAGATTGACTCAGGAGGACATAGAAAATCCATCACAATCAATGAGATTGAATCAGTAACCTCCCAAGAAACACCATGGTCCTGATGGCTTCACTTCTGAATTCTACAAAACATTTAAAGAAGAGGTAACACTCATTCTTTTCAAACAATTTCTAAAGATACAAAAGGAAGAAAACCTCCCAAATTTATTTTATGAAGCCTTCATCACCCTCATTCCCAAAATAGAAGAATATGACAAGAAGTGAAAACTATAGACCAATGTCTCTGATGAATATAGATGCAAAAATTCTCAACAAGATACTAACAAATCATATCCAACAACACATAAAAAAGATTATTCTTCACAACCAGGTAGGCTTTATTCCATAGATGTAAGAGTGGTTCAACAAATTCAAAACCATAAATGTAATACACCATATGAACAAAAAGAAATATAAAATCATATGATCATTTCAATTGGTGCACAAAAAGCAACTGACAAAAAAAGGACATCCATTCATGATTAAGACTTCAGCAAATCAGCATAGAAGGATTGTTTCTCAGCATAATAAAAACCATCTATGAAAAATCTATAGTTAACATTATACTGAATGGGGGAAAGCTGAAAGCTTTTCCACTAAAAACTGGTACAAGACAAGGCTGCCTCTATCTCCACTCCTTTTCATATAGTGCTGGAAGTCCTAGCCAATGAGATCAGACAGAGAATTAAATAATAGCATTCGAATAGGAAAAGATAAACTGAAATAATCTCTATTTGCAGATGACAGGATTGTATACATAGAAGATACCAAAGTATTCATGGAAAGACTTCTGAAGGTAATAAATGAACACAGTAAAGTAGCAGGATACAAAATCAACTTAAAAAACTCTATAGCATTTCTATAGAAAAACAATAAGCAGACAGAGGAAGAACTGAAAAAAGAAATCTCCTTTCCCTTAACTAGGAATTAATTTAACCAAGGAAGTCAAAGATCTCTACAAGGAAAATTATGAAAAATCTTAAAAAAGATATTGACACAAAAAAGTGGAAGGACATCACTTGTTCCTGGATTGGAAGAATTAACATAATAAAAATGGCAATTCTAGGGACCAGCAGTTGGCGTAATGGCTGTCACTTGATTCCCACGTAGTCGACCGTGGTTTGAGTCCTGGACCTGGTGGCTTAAACTCATGCCAGATGCGTGTGCGTGCATGCCCAAAATCCAGAGGAGAATGGAGGAGAAGGGATTGCTCATGGCCATCCTCCCTGGGGGGTGATCTCTCGCTTTCTGTCTCTCTGTTTTTCTCTTTCTTTCTGGTGAGAACATGTGCCCTATAGCAAAAACCTCTAAAAAAATGGCAATTCTATCCAAATTAATCTATATATTTAATGCAATCCCTATAAAATTACAAGAGACAATATTAACAGATAGAGAAAAAAACAATCATAGTATTTGTCTGAAATCATAAAAGATCTTGTATTGCCTAAGCAATCCTGTGCAAGAGTATAGTGGGCAGCATCTCACTTCCTGACGTGAAATATATTACAAACTGTGATAATCAAAACAGCATTGTATGTGCACAAAAACAGATATGTGGATCAAAGGGACAAATAGAGACCCCAGAAATAGATCCAAATCATATTGTTTTTTGACAAAAGGTGCCAGTCAATTTATTGGGAAAAAGAAAACCTCTTTAGCAAATTATGATGGGAAAACTGGGTATCCACTTGAAAAAAGTTGAATCTGATCCCTATCTCTCACTATTAACAAAAATCAACTCAAAGTGGATCAGAGATCTAAATCTAAGACTTAGACTATAAAACTCCTGGTGGAAAATACTAGAGAAATTCTTGGAGATATTGACTTGGGCAAAGACTTCTTAATAAAACCCCCGAAGCGTATGCAGTAATCCCCAAATATACCAGTAGGATTACATCAGATTAAGAAGTTTCTGCATAGCAAAGGACACAGTAATAAGTATGAATAGACAATCCTCAAAATGGGAGATTATTTGAGTAAACTATGCTTCAGATAAGGGAGTGATAACCATAAAACACAAGGAACTCAAGCAGCTTACCTAAAAAAATAAATAAATAAATAAAAGACTAACCCAATTAAAAGATGGGAAAAGGAATTGCATAAACAACCTCTAAAAAAGACATATGAAAAGCATATAAAAATTGCTTAACACTTCTCATCATAAGGGAGATACAGATCAAAATCACAAGATACCATCTAACCCCAGTCAGAATGGTGAACATTAAAAAATAAAAAATGATAAGTTCTGGTGAGACTGTGGTGAAAGAGGAGTTCTCCTACACTGCTGGTGGGAATGTAAATTGATACAGCCACTGTAGAGAACATAATGGAAGTTCCTCAAAAACCTACAAATAGAACTACCATATGATTTATCAAGTCTACTCCTGCATATCTACTCAAAGGATAAGAGAATGCTCAATCAGATAAGTGCTTGCACATCTATGTTTACTGCGGCATTATTCACAATTGCTAAGACTTAGAACCAACCCAAAGGTTCATGAACAAATGAATGAATTGGAAAAGTGTGACACATATATTTTATGGAATACTACTCAGCCATACAAAAAGAGGACTCTGGCATTGGACTCTGGAAGTGGACAAATATAGAAGATTTGCTGCTGACTAAAGCAAGCCAGGCTATGAGAGAGAGACATTGTGTTTCCCCACTTAACATATAAAGACACAGTAATTAGCGTGAAAAGACAGCCATCAGAATGAGAAAACATTTTTGTAAACTACGCGTCAGATAAGGGATTCATAACCAGAATTCACAAGCAACTCAAGCAGCTGTTCTGAAAAAAGATGATCAATCCTATTAAAAAATGGGAGAATGAGTTGAAAAAAAACATTCTCTAAAGATGACATATGAATAGCCAAAAAGCATATAAAAAATATTCAACATCCCTCATTTTAAAGGAAATGCAGATCAAAACAACAGTGAGACACCACCTAACCCCAGTCAGAATGACTACGATTAAAAAAACAAACAAAAAAAAAACAATAAGTGCTGGCAGGGGTGTAGTGAAAGGAGAACTCTCTTACACTGCTGGTGGGAATGTAAATTGGTCCAGTCACTGTGGAGCACAATTTGGAGATTCCTCAAAAATCTACAAATAGAACTACCATATGATCCAGCAATCCCACTCCTTGGTATCTACCCAAAGGACAGAATAGTTCCTCAGAAAAGTGCTTGCAGATCAATGTTTATTGTGGCACTATTCACAATTGCTAAGTCATGGAAACAACCCAAATGCCCATAAACAGATGAATGGGTAGAAAAACTGTGGCACATATACTCAATGGAATACTATTCAGCCATAAAAAAAACCCTGGCTTTTGACAGGAAGTGGATGAATATGGAAGATTTACTGCTGAGTGAAGCAAGCCAGGCTATGAAGGAGAGGCATTGTGTGTCCCCACTTAATATATACCAAGTGTCCTCACTCTATGAATGAAACTAATTGACTAAAGGATATAGAAACACAGTATATAGATATAAATACCAGATATAGTGTGTGTGCAAGAGGAGGGTCTGAGGAAGGATATTTAGAAGAAAAACAGGAAGGCAACATATTAATGGCACAAAGAAATGCGGTATTATCTGTTGGAAATATTTTGTAGTTTTATCAACTGTACTAGGGAGAAATGTTCACCTGTCAAAATACCATTTTGTAAGCCAAATAATAATGTAATTGAATGTATAAAATAAATTGAAATGAAAAATATAAATAAAATATACTGACTGCCTAAACTCTATGGTAGAAACTAAGAGATTGAAGGACACAGAAGCATTGTAAATGGTTATAGATTCTGAAGATAATATGGGAGGAGGATGGAAGGAGGGGAAGAGTTTAAGGAAGGAAATTGAGGAAAATAGAGAGACAGGACATTTATAGGACACAGAAGTGGGTTATTATCTGTTGATGATATGTGTTTTGTATCCTCAATTGGACTGGTGTGAAATGTATTCACATTGGGTAAATTCAACTTACAGCCAAAGAGATGCATAGTGGTTAATTCTATAACATAAAAAACAATAATAAAAAAATGGATCTACAGCAATGGGAACAGCAAGAACCAATTCATTAAGTTCTTCATTTATGATTTAAAATATTTATGTTCTTTTAATTTTGTTATAAACAGTGAGGATTAAGCAAATAGTTTGTGTGCGAGTATGTTTGTGAGTGCATGTCTGTGCATATTTTGAGGATAAGGAAATGTTAAAACAGTAAATAGGTTTGGTCAGCGCATGGCTTGGTAGTTAAGGTGACTGGATACCACAAGATCAATTGTGCACTTCAAGTCCCAGACACAGTGACTTGAAAAACATGTTACAGATGTGTGTGCTTATCTAAAGTCTTGAAAAGAGGGAGAAATTAAGATGGATTACAGTATAACCATTCCCAGTGGAATATGTTTTCCCTCTTTTTTCTCTGTCTCAATCTGGTGGGTATATACATACTCTGACAAATTAAAAAACAAATTAAAAATAGAGACTAGGTCAGAGATAGAACTGAATAGTTGCAGTAGATTGTCAGAGGGCTGATTACAGTAGCTCAGATAAGGTTCATGGCAGTACACGTCAGTCCTTACATCTCTGTCTTTTTTTTTTTTTTAATTTTTATTTATTTATTTATTTATTTTTGGAGAGGTTTTTGCTATAGGGCACGTGCTCTCGCCAGACAGACAGAGACAGAGAGACAGAAAGCAAGAAATCACCCCCCAGGGGGATGGTCACACCACAGTCCCTTCTCCTCCATTCTCCTCTCTGGATCTTAGGCACACACGCACGCACATGTGCCCGGCATGAGTTTAAGCCACCAGGTCCGGGACACGAACCACGGTCGACTACATGGGAGTCCAGCAACATAACCATTATGCTAACTGCTGGTCCCGATCTCTGTATTTTTCTGATCAACATCCAAAAGTGGACCATGTGGGAGTATCCAGCACCTTAACCACGATACGACCTGCTGGACCAGCAGAGTAATTTCTATCATGCTCATATTCCATTTTAAACATATTCTCCTAATATTTCTTTGAAATATTAATTTTAATTGCTGTTAATATTTTTCTAAAAATTCTATTTTTCTCATCAACTTCTTCAGACTAGATTGTACCTTCTATATTTTTAAGGTGTCAGCAAATTTGGTTTTATCTGAGACTTCTTTTCTTGACTTGTAGATGGGTATCTTATTTTCTGTTTTTAAATGATCTTTCCTTTGTCTTTACAAGTCTGATCTTCATCTTCTCTTCATATAAAGACACCAGGCATATTGAATTAGGATCCATTCATATGACCTTATTTTACTTTAATTATCTCTTTAATAATTCTATTTCATACAGTCACATTTTTCTGAGGTATTGCAGGTTATAACTTGAACACAAGAATCTTTTCCTTTTTTTAAAGAACTTTTTTTATATTTATTTATTCAACATAAGAATTTTAAGGGAATACTATTAAGTTCATATCACCTGAGTGAAACTATGTAGACAACAGCATTTACACATGATGGCATGTCACATCTGACATGACTTTTTTTTGGGGGGAGGGGAGAGGATTTTGCTATAGGGCGCGTGCGCTCGTCAGACAGACAGAGAGAGACATAGAGACAGAAAGCGAGAAATCACTCCCCAAGGGGGATGGCCATGCCGCAATCCCTTCTCCTCCATTCTCCTCTCGGGATCTTGGGCATGCACGCACATGCGCCCGACGTGAGTTTTAAGCCACCCGGTCCAGGACATGAACCGCGGTCTACTACGTGGGAGTCCAGTGACATAGCCATTACGCTAACTGCTGGTTCCCACTTCTGACGTGACTTTATACAAGACTGTGGCTTCTATCTTTGATGGTGTTTCTCACACTCTCAGATCACTTACTTTGATAGAATAAAGCTACTATTTTGATTGAGTAGTTCAATGGAGCAGACCATGTGGTGAGTAACTGAGTCTCTGGCTTTTATCACCTTTAGTTAGCTTGCAAATAGATGCTCCCCTTCATTCAGATGACTGAAGTGCTGACAAGCAGCTTGGCTAAAATCTTGTGAGAGATCCTGAACCAGATATACTCAGCTAAACCATAGCCAGATTCTTAATCTAGAGAAACTCTGTGAGAAAATAATTTTCTTTTGTTTTGTTTTAAGATGTGAAGTAATGAGTAATCTATAACACAGTAACAGAAAACATATACATACAGATTTTGACTCCTGGAATTAGGATGCTGTTATAATGAATAAAATATGAGAATGGTTTTGAAATTAGGCAATGGAAGGAGAGTACTAGTGAACATCTAAAGTGGCTTGAAGTCACACTTTAGGGGTTTTTAATAGGCTGTGGATGAGTTTTAAGAAGGTTTTAAGTTAGGACTTGAAGGTGAATGAGATAAATGTATTCAAAAGAAGGAAGAATGCAGAGATTTTTAATGTAGTGGCAGAAAGTTTAGCAACACTGTTACTTACAGTTCTCTGAAAAAATAGAGAATATACTCAATAAAAGTTGTAAATTCTGGTTTATTTATGGTGCTGATAGTAAAATGTGAGAAGACAGTGATAAACTAAGGGAAGGAGTATAAAGGGAAAGTCAGTCAGGACTTGATAGCTTTGAAAACACATGCGTGTGCAGATAGGAAATGGTGTAAAAATTAAGAAATTACTTCTGACGAATATCCACTCCAGGATGCTGCCAGGAAAATAAGCTCCAAATGAAGTCAGAACTGTGATTGTAAATGTTTTGTTAATACACCTAAAATTAAAAATTCAGTTGGAATTCTATTTAGGCAATGAAAGTTTCTCAGAGATTCTTCCCATCAAAGAGCTTCCAGGAAGCTCAAGGGTATTGCTGCTTAGCCACTGAAAAAGAATCCCAAAGGAAAGACAGGTTTATCTTAAAGAATTTTGTGGCTGCGTCTTTTGTCTAATAGATTAAACACTAATAAGCTTCATAGAAGATCCACAAAGCTGTGTAAAGAATTACATATGCTCATCATAACAAGCTTGGATTGAAAAGGACAAACAGTGAAAGGAATAAAGAGCAAAGACGCCTTTGGTCCCCCAAATTCAAATAGCAGGATGGTGACTGATAAAACTACTCAGCTGCAAACACGTGTTGTCTTTTAATAATATCAAAATAAAACAAAGGAAGAG
Organism: Tupaia belangeri chinensis; assembly: GCF_000334495.1. Taxonomy (NCBI): domain Eukaryota; kingdom Metazoa; phylum Chordata; class Mammalia; order Scandentia; family Tupaiidae; genus Tupaia; species Tupaia belangeri. Next base: position 636,334 of record NW_006160059.1, read on the forward strand.
CAGAATCAGAGGGTAAAATCAAGACCCCAGAAGTTAGAACTCAGAGTCATGGAAATTTTCCCAGGACTTGGGTCTTAACTCAAGAAATGTTCCAGCTGGGTTTTTATATTGTGAATTGGTGACTCCTTTGTGCCTCAAATCCTCCTAGGCTCTTTCCATCATTATGAATTTAAAGGCAAATAAATTGTCTCTTTATTTCATAGGCTAAGAAGAAATGTGCTCAAGAAAGTTGTACTTATGGAACTACATTCAGAAATCTTCTCTGTACTTGAATCTAATTAGACAGAATCCTGGATTTGGGGCTGATGCTGTAATAGAATGACACTTTGGGAGATTAAGAGAGGATGAGTGTATTTTGCATGTGAAAGGAATGTGCATCCTCAGAGCCAAATGGCAAAATGTGTGTGAACTATTTGGGATAATTTGTTATGCATTAACAGGGAATTTATATACTGCTTAAATCTGTTCTTCAGACCTCTGTTGAGTGACATTTCTAAAGCACATATTGAATTCTAACTCTATCTAAGGCTACTTATTGTAGAGGAAAAAGTTCAAATTGTGTAGTTTTTGATATATTATTTACTGGATATTTTTCATTGTGACCTTGATCTGCCTTTCTAGTTTCATTGTTGTTTCCTTTTTTTTATTTTTTTAAACTTTGCTTGAGGGGCATGTGAGTTTGTCAGAGACAGAGAGAGGATGAGGGAGAGGGAGATATACTCCAGTGGAATGGTCACCTTTTAATGCCTTCTCCTCCATTCTTCCTCTTTACTGGGATTTGGGACACATTGACACACATGCAACCAGAGTGTGTTTCTCAAGCTTGTGGTTCCGAGACTCATAATATGAAGTCTACCATGTGGGATTTGACTGCTTTAACCATCAGGACACAGAGCCACCCCTTAAGTTTCCTTTCAAAATTCTGTGTGAGGGCCTGAATGGTAGTTCAGGGGCTGAACCCCACAAGGCCAACAGTGCAGTGTGATCAAAATGCCTGAAAAACACTCTGGACTCAAGTACATGGGAAAAGTTCAAAGAGGAGAAAGCAATGGAAGAGAAGGGATGGTAGCTTGTCCATCTCCTACATGGGGTGCTTTCTCATTCTCTCTCTCTCTCTCTTTGGAATACATAGGCCCCTGGCAAAAAGTTAAAAAATACTAGCTAGTAGAATGTCTTATTCTGTTTCTACTTAGCTGTTTTAACTGAAAAACATTTTTAAAAAATCTTATATACACCAATTGCACAACCACATTTCTGAAGTTTCCCACAAATAACTTACCTCAGATGCTCTTCCAGCACCTCTACTAACCTTAATAATAGTATTTATCACAGACAAGATGACTTTCTCCCATTTATATCTACACCAGTGACGGTCAGAGAACAGACTGAAAATCTTGTCTTCAATTCAAAAAATAAAAAAAAAAAAAAAGAGAAGAAGAAAAAAGTGATGCACAGCTTTGGACTTGGAGAAGATAAATCTGTATTAATCTTAGTCATCAATAACACTTGTCATGAAGAAAAACTTCACGCAATTGGATTCTCTAAAAATTACAACTAATTCATAAAGGAAGAATAGAATTATTTGTGGTATTTCATCTAAGCCTGACAAATGCTAAAATCCAGGGTAAAGCTGTTTTTAAGTTTAATACAAGAAAAAGCATCTGTTATATTTTTCCTTTTCCCTTTCAAACTCTGAGAATACAAAGATAAAAATTCTTTATCTCCTGAGTCCAGAAGTCAGTAAATTTCAAGTGCAAGAGAAATGAAAAAGCACATCATACAAACTTGGGCTTTAGAAAACATGAGTGCCATTTCCTTCTTTGAGAGGGAAAATAAGAAAAAAATAAAAAGAAGGAAACTTGTTTTCTATGCCTGTTAAAATTTGGTACAGTCAGTACAAAAAATAAATTATTTTTGGAGTGATAAAGTATTTATCTTAATTAAACATGATTGTAGCATTAGTCTAGACAAAATCAAAATATAATTCATTACTATTTGCCAAGCAAAGCTTGAAAAATTAATAATTTTAACATATGTGCACAAAAATTTTGTGAAGTAATAATGTCTGCCAAAAAATTGTTGTTCATGAAACTTTAACAAATACTGACATTAATTAGTATCTTTCTATCTTTCAAAAATGAATTTGTTTTGAAATCTATTTTAAAAACAAACTTTATTTACAAATATTTTTATTAGTCATCTGAAATTAAATTGTTTTCTAAACATACCTGTTATGATTTTTAGAAGATTAAGGCAATTTTGAAGAGAAGGAAGAAATTATAAGTGATTTTTCCAAGATATTCCATTCCAAGTTCACCAAGTCAAATTCTATTATAAAACATTGTATACTGTGACTACATTCAGTTTGATTTCTTTCTTGAACTAATTTAAGTCCAAGATTTGGTAAGTATAAAATTAGACAATAAGAGTGATATAAAAATATAGATAGAAAGCTACAATTAATGTTCACACTAGTAGTAGGTCTATCTAGACACAGTCTTTTGGAATTATTCTATAGAAAAAAAGGGAAGGAAGAGCAACTTAGTTTAAATATCTTCAGAGAGGGAGGAAAGGAAGCAGTAGCTATTCAAATTTTGAAGTAACTCAAAGAGAGTAGTTGTATTTCGGAGAGAACATGCACACATATGCTCTGGTTTTTTTTAAGCCACTGGGTCTAGGACTTGAGCCACACAGTTCTCCATGTGGGATCCAGCTGTTTTACTCATCACACCATCAACTGGCACAATGTCTGTAAATTCCTTTTAAACAGAGTGTTTTTTTGAGAACAAACACAAAAAGTTCCTATTGAGAATTTTTATTCATGAAGGTTAGTAATATACATGCAACAATATGGATGTATCTCAAAAACATACTAGAAAAGATACATAAAGCATCCAGAAAATAAAAATCCCATCTATATTGCTAGAATGCTGATTTATAGTTACTAAGAAAAAGTGAGTTTGTGATAGACTTCAAAGGGGTATTGGTAATACATTCAGATGATGATAATGATTTATACCTTGAATGTAGCTGTTGCATAGATGAATACATTTGTCACAATTCATGAAAATATGTATTTAAAATGATTAATTTTGTTTGTAAATTACAGCCTAAAAATTAGACTTTGAAAATAAAAAAATGATGTTATATAGTGTATTTTAGTTTTCAAGATAATTACTAATAGTTTAAATAACTTAAGCAAATCAATAAAATATTTATTGCATTTATTATTTATTCAAAAGCAATGCACTGGGAAAATATGTACAACACAAAAGTACTTCAAATGATTAATTGAAAAATGGAATTAAAACCTGAGTTTATTTCAATGCAAAAATTATGAAGTCCAAATTTTGAAGGTTTTTTTTTTTATACTACACATTTCCAATGAACTTTTTGAAGACCTTTTTCCTCTACTATTACAGTTGGCATCCATTTAGCATAAAGCTAAATAAAAGTCATAGAGCTTCAAGCAAATCTTCTGACATCAATTTAATCAAAAGCTTTCTTGGCACTCAGTGTTAGTATTAATGCAAATTTTTCTTAGATTTTTGCAAAATATAAATTCAGCTAAGTCATCTATAGACAGTGTTGGCTGTACTCACAGTTTAGCCATGCTTACCCAGCCTGTGAGGATAAGTACAAGCGAATTGTAAGATAAGGAGAAGTGCCTTGAGTTTGATGCTGCTGCCCGTTAGACATGTAGTATTGATGGGAAGGAGACTTGAAAAGAAAGAACTACAGAAATTAAATCAGAATGAAAAAGGAGACGGTACAACTGATACCACGGAAATAAAAAGACCATTACTAGATATATTATGAACAACTATATGCCAACAATTTAGGAAAAACCCAGAGGAAAAAAATAAATTTCAGGCACATACGACCTATAGAGTTGAACCAGGAAGAAATAGAAAACCTGAACAGACCAATAATAAAAGTGAATAGATAATAAAAAAGTCTCCCAACAAAGAAAAGCCCAGGACCAGATGCTTCACCATCAAATGCCACAAAATGTAAACAAACAAAATTAACATCAATTCTTATAATATTGCAAAAATTAGAAGCAAAATAAATCCCATTGCAATGCTAGCATTACCCTAAAACCAAAATCAGACAAAAACACAATAAAAAAGTGAACTACAGACCAACCTATATCTCTGATGAATATAGATTGTAAAACTCTTAACAGAATACTAACAAGCAGAATCTAACATCAAAAAGATTATGCACCATGATTAAGTGGGATTCATACCAGGGATGTAAGAATAAGGTAGCATATGCAAATCAACATTGTGGCACACCACATCAACAGAATGAAGGACAAAATCAATATGATCACATTCATAGTCTCAGAAAGAACATTTGATAATGTACATTATACTTTGACTATAAAAACAAACAAACCCCCAAATCTCTCAATTATTTGAGAATAGAAGGCAAATACCTCAATCTAATAATGGTTAAAATAAACCCACAGCTAACAGCATTCTAAATGGGGAAAAGTTGAAAGTTTTTTCTGTAAGAATTGAAACAAGATAAAAAGACTCAGTTTTATCATTAGTTTTTCTTTGTTTCTCTTTTTTTTGGGGGGAGGGGGTAGTTTTTGCCATAGGGCACGAGCACTTATCAGAAAAAAGAGAAAGAGAAAGAGAAAGAAAAAGTGAGAGAGAGAGAGGGAGAGTGAGATAAGGGGGAAGTGATAAATCCCCCACTGTGGGGGCGGGGGGAATGGCCACACAACAATCTCTTCTTCTCAGGTCTCTTCTTGCAATTTTGGTCAGGTATGCGCCCACATCTGGCTTAATTGTTTTCTCGCACACCTGGCTTTTTTTTTTAAGAGGGGTTTTGCTATAGGGTACAAGCATTTGTGAGGGAGACAGACAAGCAAAAAGCAAGAAATCACCCCCCAGGAGGATGGCCATGCTGCAATCCCTTCTTCATTCTCCTCTTGGGAGTTTTGAGCAAGCACAAACACGTGCTCAGCATGAGTTGAAGCCACCAGGTTCAGGACCGCATCAACTATGTGGTGTCTAGCAACATAAATATTATGGCATCTGCTGGTCTTTCTGGGTTTATTTTTAAACTACTGGCACCAGGACGAGGACAGCACAGTTGGATATGTGGGATTCAGCATCTTAACCTCCACCTCATCTGAAGGCCCTCACCATTCTTATTAAACATACTACTGAACGTCCCAGCCAGAATAATTAGACAAGGAAAAGAAATAAAAGACATCTAAATGAGAAAGAAGGTAAAAAAAAAATCCCATTTTGCATATTGTATTATCATATTTAGATAGGTGAATTATATAGAGAGACTATATTTATGTGTGTGATGTGTATACACATCACACACACACACATATATATATATATATCTGCATATACATATATATGTGTGTATATGTGTATATTTCTATAAAGTCGTAAAGGCTTTACTGGGAAAAAAAACGTTTGAACTGGTAAACAAGATCAGTAAACTTGCAGGATTTAAAATCAACGTACAAAAATCAGTAGTGTTTTTACATAGTAATAACAAACCAGCTGAAAATAAAATCAAGAAAGACAATGTATTTGCAATATCCACACATAAAAGTTTCTAGGAATAAATTTAACTAAGAAGATAAATTATCTCAAAAAACTGAACACAAACGAAAGAAATAGAAAAAGACAAAAACGAAAGGGTATCTCATATTGATGAACTGGAAGAATGAACATTGCTCATATGTCCATATTACTCCAAGTTATATACAAGTTCAGTACACTCTCCATCCATACAACAATTACATTCCTTTTAGAAATAGAAAAAATTCTGATATTTGTATGAAACAACACACACAAAATAACCATAGCAATCTTGAATAAAGCACAGTCACATTACCTGACTTAAACATTTTCCACAAAGCTATAGTGACCGAAATAGCATGGTAATAACAGAAAAACAGACATATAGACCTATGGACTCAATTAAAGAATTTAGAAATAAATCCATGAATACACAGCCAAGGCAAAGTTGCTAAGAACATTCATTGGGAAAATGATACTGTCTTTAATAAACAGTACTGGGAAAATTGGATATTCATAGGCAGAATGAAACTAGACTCCTATTTCTCACAATTTACAAATATCAACTTCAAATGGCCTACAAACTTAAACATAAGACCCATGACCATGAAATTATTAGAGAAAAATTTCAGGATGATACTTCATGACCTGGTATGGATAAGACCCCAAATGCACAGGCAACAAAAACAAACATTGACAAATGGAATTAAATCAAACTATTATTTAAAAAAAAAAAAACAACTATGCACAACAAAGGAAGTAATTAACAGACTGAAGGGACAACTTATATAATGGGAGAAAATATTGGCAGACAAGCTATATCTGCCAAAGAATTAATAACCAGAGAAAAAGCTTAAACAATTCAGGAGAAAAAACTTAGTCTGATTAAAGTGAACAATTTATGAAAATGGCCATTTTTTCCAAAAGAGATATGTTAATGGCCAGTTAGCATATTAAAAAATACTCAACATGACCAATTATCATGATCATGGAAATGCAAATCTAATCCATAATGTCATATATTCATACCTCAGTTAAAATGGCTAGTATCAAAAAATAAACATGATCCTACATAGACAACCACATGGTGCAAGTTCTGGACCTGACAACTTAATAAATACTCCAGACACTTTGTGCCCAAACTCACAAGAGAAGAGTGAAGGAGAAAGGATTGCAGCATGATCATTCTCCCCTGGGGAGTGCTTTTTTATTTCTCTCTCTCTCTGTTTTTCTCCAGTGTGCATATGCACCGTATGCAAATTAAAAATAAAAACAAAGAAAATGTTGGTGATGATGTGGAAAAAGGGAATGATTATGTACTGTGCATGGCAATGTAAATTAGTACAACTATTATGGGAAACAGTATGGAGGTTCTTGAAAAACTAAAAATAGAATCATAATATGATCCAGCAATTCCAATACTAGATTTATATCTCAAAGAAAGGAAACTGGTACTTCCGACACATATCTGCACTCCTCCAATGTCTATATCAGTACATTTCGCAATAGTTGAGATACAGAATTAACTTAAGAGTTTATCAATAAACAAATGGGTAAAGAACTTGTGGTATATATGTTTTTGTACACATGCACATACACACATACACATACATAAAAAATAGAATACTATTCAACCATGAAAGAAATGAAATCCTGTCATTCAAGGCAACATCGACAAATCCAAAAGAACTTATTTTAAGTGGGACATAATGAAAAAAAAAATCACTTATGTCATTCATATGCAAAAACTAAAAATGCTGACCTCATATAAATAGAGAATAGAATCATGGTTACTAGAGGCAGCGAAGTGTGGGAAAAGAGAAAAGGGAGCTCTTCGTTAAAAAATATAAAATTACTATTCTCCAGAAGGATCAAGTTCTAGTGTTCTGTAGTGAAGTACAGTAACTCTAGTTACCATTAATTTACTAAATATTTCAAAATAGCTAAAAGAGATGATTTTGGATGATTCCAACAAAATTAATGATAAATGTTTGAGATAAAGTATATAACTAATATCTTGATTCGATCATTATACATTATATTCATTTACTGAAATATCACAATGTACCCCAATAATATATAATTAACAGGTCAATTATGAATACATTAAAAAGCACTGTTCAAAAAAATAGAGAAAATTGTTTCTCAGTTTTTTCTAATGAGATAAATGTATTTGTTTACTTGAGTGGACAGTTACATTGTGTGGTTTTATTTTTCAGCCACATATTTGAATAGTAAATTTTGATGTGTTAAAATGTTTAATGACTAGGGACCAGCAGCTGGCATAATGGCTATGTCACTGGACCCCCATGTAGTTCACCGTGGCTCGAGTCCCGGACCCAGTGGCTTAAACTCACGCTGGGCATGTGTGTGTGCGTGCCCAAGATGCCAAGAGGAGAATGGAGGAGAAAGGACTGCAGCATGGCCATCCCCCTTGGGGGGTGATTTCTCACTTTCTGTCTCTCTGTCTCTCTCTGTCTTTCTGGCGAGTGCACGTGCCCTATTGCAAAAACCTCTCCCCCACCCACCCCCCCCCACAAAAAAAGAGAAAAAATAATGTTTAATGACTCTAGTTATCACCTAAACCTTCATACCCTCAGAAAACCCCATATGTAGTAACAGGGATATCTACACTTCCAAAAGTAAAATGTTCATTTAAAATTAGAGTAAAATAAAAAAGAAAGCTTAATACAGAGCATACTAAAAGCGTGTTTGATGTGCTTCTGGTGTTCACTTGAAGTGGTT
>NW_006160059.1:644662-671171 GCF_000334495.1 Tupaia belangeri chinensis
AGGGAAATTTTGCTGCCTAGGCTGCTCATTTACAAGTATGCAGTAAATTTTGGAGTGAAAGATGTTCTATATGAATAATCCAAAAGATCATGTAAAGTGTCAAGTTTAATTTCCTGGGTAGACTAGGATAACTACAGATACTCACTTTAGTCAGACTGCAGTTCCAAAACCTGACATATTAGGACACAAAAGGCATTTGTGAGTATTGACTCCAGCTCTGCATTGAGCAGATGAGAAAGACCATCAGCAAAAATGGATTTTGCTAGGTCATTGGATAACAAGCTCTTCCTTCCGGTAGATACCACAGTCTCTATATTTGTTTTGCAAAGGTTTTATAAAAGAGTCTGACTAAGAGATACAGGCCATGTTAAGGATTCATCAGCCGAGGTGTCTTTCTTTTGTACACTTTTTTCTTTCCCATTAGATTTCCATTTTAAAAATTGCTTTTTCTTTCAGGTTTTGTTTATATAAAAATCGTTTTCTCTTTTTTTCCCATATGAAAGATAATCCTGCTGGGTATAGTATCACCAGCTTGCCAAGAAGTGCTGAAGGGAGTGCAATACCAGGAAAATTAAAGTCAGATACACAGAAATAATAGTACAAAAACAACCAAGAAAATGGCCAGCTTGGGGCTGGCAAGTGGTGTGGTGGTTAAAGGTGCTGGACTCGCACATGGCTGACCACAGTTCAAGTCTTGGACCTGGTGGCCTGCTTTCTCACTTTCCTTCTCTCTTCCTCTGTCTGTCTCTCTCTGATCAAACTGGAAAAATATAACAATGGTAATAAATAAAGTTAAATAAATTTTTTAAAAATGGCCAGTCTAATGGTAGGGACAAGTCCAGAGTTGAATGTTAACTTCCAGAGTTGAAATAGAAATATCAGACCACAGTAAAACTGCAAATTCATTGGAAGAGAAATAAATTACATGAGACAGAACTGGTGAAATAAATTTTTTTGAAATTTGATTAAAACATTACTAATTTTCTACTATGCTTTGATTTCCATGTATAAGGATTTTTGTCTTCTCTTGAACTCTTTCTTTTTTTTTTTTTTTTTTTGAGAGGTTTTTGCTATAGGGCATGTGTGCTCGCCAGACAGAGAGAGAGAGACATAGAGACAGAAAGCGAGAAATCACCCCCCAGGGGGGGATGGTCACGCCGCAATCCCTTCTCCTCCATTTTCCTCTCGGGATCTTGGGCACACACGCACACGCGCCTGGCATGAGTTTTAAGCCACCTGGTCCGGGATGCAAACCGCGGTTGACTACGTGGGAGTCCAGCGACATAGCCATTACGCTAACTGCTGGTTCCCTTCTCTTGAACTCTTGATAGGTTCTCCTACCTATTATTTGAATTGAATTGTAACCTTTATCCTGGCTTGAAGTCTTAAGCAAATTTTTCTCAACATTTAACATTTTAAAAATTTTGATCTATTAAAACTAAAACTGTTTTTCCTGAAATTAAAAAAATGCATTAAAAATACTATTTAATGACTGCACTAAGTTATATAGCCCCAACTAGGTGCTACTTTATAGTATGTTCGCTTTTCTCATGGAGGTTTATGCCTAAAGTCAGACATGTGATCATAAGCTGTGCTTGCTCTTGAAAGTTTTTAAATTAATTAAGATCTTTAGTGCATCAATAAAATGTGAAAACAAAGACATGGAAAACAACTGAAGATACCAAAGACAGTGTGGGAGGAAGGTGGGAAATGGCAGAAGGTAAGGTAGGAAATCAAGGGAAAATAAAAAAAAAAAAGCGAACTATATAAGAAACAAGAAATGGAAAATTTCTTGATGATAGTATATTTGGTAATATCCTTGATTGAACCAATATACAGTGTATTCTGAATGATAAATCTTATTTTGTATACTGTATTGGTGTACAGTGAATGAATATAAATAAATAAAATTTTAAAAATAAAGAAAAAATAAGAGATAATGAAGAAAAAATAATAATAATAAATAAAGTTAAATAAATAAATAATTGCCATTTCTGGTCTAATTACCAGTATAATATGTATTATTATCATTTGTATTTAAAAAGTGTATTACTTTAAATGTGGAAGTTCATGTTTTCTACTTTTGAATTTCCACCAGTCCTGATTTTGTGGTTAAGAAATTTATGTTTCATACCTTCCACTCTCTTGTTCATGAACCTGTGGCCAGTAACATGCAAAATAAGATAAGTGGCAGGATGAATGTAGTATTTGTGAATGCTGGGCAAATATTTCTATGGTCTTACCAGGACAGAGAAGTAGGGACATTTTTCTTTTAGACATTTATGGAGAAAAATCAATTAAGTTAAATAACATAATCTTAAAAAACATTTTTTTATTAACCATTCCTAAAAATCTCATGAAATTTATCATGTTTCTCCCAGTAATTTTAAACATTATTATTTCTATCATAGGATAGACAATCTTTATTCTTTTATTTTTCACACACATCATATTTTGCAGAAGAAATTAGAGAAAAAATCTATTTTATTAAATTATATTATAATAAACATAAAGACAAGCATAGCTTATTTCTGACTGAAAAATAAATTTTTATAAAAGGAAGAGTTTAAATTATGTCTTCAGTGACTCAACAGTTACTCAATTATTTGATTTGATAACTGATAGTTACTTACTCAGACAGTTCCCAATGGCTTCAGAAATTACAACAGCCAGTGTTTAATTCCTAAATCTGTTACTCTGAATTTAGAAAAAAACTACTTAATATGTTTAGATCTCAGATTCCTCATTCTATGAAAATGACCTAAAATTGTCAACATCTCTGAACAAAAATTGGAAGACTTACACCGCCTACTTTCAAACTGTACTATAAAGTTATGGTAATGGTATTCATGTGGGGATAAAAAAAAAATGCAGATCAATGAAATAGAATACTTGAGAAATATACATGTGTGTGTATGTGTGTGCGTGTGTGTATGTGTGTGTATCCAATTGGCTTTCAACAAAAACATCAAAAATAATTCAAAGGAAGGAAATTAATCTTTTCAAGAACATTTCTAGAACAATTGGCTACGAAAAAAATACTCTTGATTCTTATATAATGTTATATACAAAATGAAGTGAGTTTTAGAACAAAGTTTAAGAAGGAAATGTGAAATATCTGGAAATATAAAGGATAAATTCTTGGTAACTTTGATTTAGGTAAACATTTTTATACAGAGCACGAAAAGAACAAACTAAATAAGGAAAAAAAATACTACTACAAACCTATCCAAAACAATGAAACATACAAGCTTATTTTCCAAAAACATCATAAGAATAACGACAAGGAGGCATCCCCATAGCATATCTCTTAAATTCCTAAATTAAGCTGTTATATTAGCAAGGAAACCAATGCTTTAATCCAGGCTCTGGTGGTTTCAAATAAACAGGCCAGATGTGTGCACATAGGCCCAGGACCCTAAGGGATGGATGATTGGAGAAAAAAACATTGTAAGTAATTGTGAATGACCAGTCTCAGTCCTCCTCTCTTGTGTATGTGCACACTCACATGCACATGATATAATAAAAGAAAAAAAAGAAAAACACAAATTAAGAGAATACACTTGCAAAATAGATGTTTGATGAATTATTTATTCCAGAATATATTGAAAGCAATATATCCAGTCATAGTATGCAGACAGTAGATCACAAATTCCTGATACTAGAACCATATGGTGAGATCCTAGATTCAGTTCTCAGGTTGACCTAAACATGCCAATCCTGGTTGGCTGGAAGCCTAGGGAATGGGCAGGAGTTCACGTATCACAAAATCCTGCTGGGGGTCTCTGTGTGCCTCACTCCCTTTTCCTCTTTTTTATGAAAAAATAAATATACAAACTAAAAATAAATTATCTTAGAGTGCAAAATTAACCTCTAAAATACTCACACTTTATAAAAGTGGGGGTAAAAAGATCTGACTAGACATTTTCCAGAGAAAATATGTAAATGTCTATTAAGCTCATTAAAATATTTACATCATTGGTTATCCTAAAAAAAAAAAAAAAGAAAGAAATACATAGGACAAATAGGAAAATGACTAGATTACATAAAATCGACACCACCATGTGATAGTATGTTGAGGACCTGGAAATGTTCTACAGTTCAGAAGACAAAAAATGATGGTAATACTGTGGAATACTGTTTATCTTTTCATACAAATTTAATCATATACCTATCTTATAACTCTTAGATTCTACTCAACATTTATGGAAATGTGCCTAGAAAAGAAAGACACAATAATTTTTTGTTTGTTTATTTTTTTTTAAGTTTTTTCTATAGGACATGTGCACTCACCTGAGAAGGACAGAGAAAGGGAAAGTGAGAAATTATGGCTGTGGTTGGTCAAGTAGGAGTTCAGTGACTTAAGCACCATAACACCTGCTGCTCTCCCTTCTTACAGAAAGAATTATTTATAATATCCAAACCTAGGAACAGTCTGAATAGCCATTATTCAGAGCATAATCAAATTGTAGTACATATATGCAATGGACACTACTCACCAATAAAAGAGAATAAACTGGATTAGTTGCAATGATGTAAATGAATCTCTTAGACATCATGCTGAGTGTAATAAGACAGATGCAATATATAGTATATCTAGTTATAGATTTTGAGCAAAGCAAAGTGAAAGCAATGGAAGTAGCATGCCCAGGTAGAGACAATAAGGAGGTACATATTGTCTGTAGAAAATATTCAAAGAGCTCTACACACTGACAAGACTGAAATATTTATCCCCTTCAAAAGGGATGACTGGTTTCAACTTTGTCCTGTGTCATGATTATGATTTTATTTTTAGAAATTTCTAGAATAAAGGTACATAAAACACTGTAATATTTCTAACAGATTCAATATTGCCTTGGAAGCGAGGCCATAGAGGAGGGGGAGTAGACTGGAATTGACTATAATCAGGAAGGAAAGATTATCTTTATCCTTTAGTCAATTAGTTTCAGTCATAGAGTGCGGACACTCAGTATATATTAAATGGGGACATACAATGCCTCTCCTTCATAGCCTGGCTTGCTTCACTCAGCAGTAAATCTTCCATATTCATCCACTTCCTGTCAAAAGCCAGGTTTTTATTTTTTTATTTTGGTTTTTTGTTTTTTTGTTTTTTAATGGCCGAACAGTATTCCATTGAGTATATGTGCCACAGTTTTTCTATCCATTCATCTGTTTGTGAGCATTGGGCATTTGGGTTGTTTCCATGACTTAGCAATTGTGAATAGTGCCACAATAAACATTGATGTGCAAGCACTTTTCCGATTAAGTATTATTCTGTCCTTGGTGTAGATACCAAGGAGTGGGATTGCTGGATCATATGGTAGTTCTATTTGTAGATTTTTTTGACTAAAGGATATAGAAACACAGTATATAGATGTAAATACCAGATATAGTGTGTATGAAAGAGGAGGTTCTGAGAAGGACATTTAGAAGAAAAATCGGAAAGCAAAGCATTAATGGCACAAAGAAATTTGGTATCATATGTTGAAGATATTTTGTAGTTTTATCAACTGTACTAGGGAGAAATGTTCACCTGTTGAAATATCCATTTTGTAAGCCAAATAATAATGTGATCAAATGTGTAAAAGTAAATGAAAAAAAAAAGTGTGGCATGTATACACTATGGAATACTACTCAGCCATGAAAAACAATGAGTGCCTGGCATTTAACAGAATGTAGATGAATATGGAAGATTTAATGCTAAGTGAAGCAAACCAGACTATAAAAGAGATGCATCATATGTCCCCACTTAATATATACCAATGGTCTATATTCTATGGCAAGAAAATAAAAGATGCAATGGTATAAAAGTGAATACTAGAGATGGCCTGGGAGGAAGGTGGACAACGTGGGGTTGGAAGGGAGTAATCAAAGGGAAAAAAGCAAAATATTTATGAGACACAATAATGGAAAGTTGTCTTTTGATGATACTGTGTATGGTAAATTACTTTGAGCTAATATGCTGCAAAGATTCATTCTGTATACTCTGGAGATGTACAATGATTACATTTTTTAAAATAAGAAAATAAAGTACAAAATAAAAAATTATATATAATAAAAAAAGATTATTTTGGGAGAAGGACATTTTCTCCATCCTCATGGTAGTGTGCATACATGAATGTGTATGTTTATAAACTCACAACAAACTGTGAAAAAAATTCATATCTACTATAAGTAAATTAGACTCCATAATGTTTATTCTATAAGAATTTATCTTTAACTTTATTTTATAATTAACATGTGCTATATACAAATTATTGTTTAATAATTATAAATAAAATATCCAAGGAATAAATAAAAACATCACAGATACAAGGGAACCTAATCATTATCCAATAAAATTACCTATGTCCTTATAACAAGTACTTTTTAATCAGCAACTATGTAACAACTTCTTATTAAAAATTATTAACATCCCAAACCCTTTTACATGCTAAGAAGAATATAAATTATAAAACTTTCTACTGAATTTGAGTAATCTTACATGTTAATAAGAGGACTTTCAGTTAGCTATCTTTTTGACCTAACAGAAGATATTGGTTGAGAGAAGATAATAACAGGTATACAAAAAGAAAGGATCACCTCACTAATCATTTAGAGCAGAAATAACTTTTAAAGCATAATAATGCACTTACGTGTTAATGTTTGAACTACAAATACAACTTAGTACTTTTCCACATCATATTTAGAAGTAGAAATGGAAGATCATTATATTATAAATGTACTCTATATCTAGATGTTGTAATAGTAATCAACACAACATGATTTCTAATCAAAACCCAGAAATTTAGTATAAATGCATTATGACATTGATGGGTGACAATCCTTAACATAGGAAAATTGGCATTCATGTTACCATTCCTTTCAAAAGACTAAGTAAAATCTTAAATCTATATTACTACAAAGTGGAGGAAATAGGTTTAGAACCTTGACTCCAAGACTGCATTTTATAATAAAAATAAATATAATTTATCTATATCTGTACTTGAAAATGTATGATCAAAGTTGTTTAATAAGGTTATTACATGTCTCAAAATACTAAAAGATACCATTGAAGTCTTTTTAGTAATATTGTAATTTCAAAAAATATTTTCTACTTTAATTTCAGCTTTCAGAAAACTTTCAAGATAAAAAATCATTATCTTCATTTTACAGATAAAAGAATTTCAAGTGCACAACTCAAATACAACTGCTAAATACTGCTAAAGCCAGAAATTGAAATTGAGTCTTCATGAATTTGTAAAACTCTTTTAGAAATTATGAATATGGAGGAGACTTTGATGAAGGAAATCTAGTCAGTATGCCTATCCCCTAAGAAAATTGCCATCACATTAATAACCCTATGCAGGAAGATTGTTTTCTGCAGTGACATTAGGATATATTACCAAAACTCTTAATCAATAGCTATCTATTTATCGATCTACTTATTCACTGATAAGTTGTATCCTCAGTGCCTAATTTTATAGGGTAAGTCTTTGAAAGTAAGAATTATATATTTTATTTAATCTCTTGTATCTTTTTTACAATAATAATGGCACAACTAATAGCTTCTCAAATATTGTGTTATAATCAGCAATTCTAATTTTATGCTTTTAAAAACTGAAATATATCTTACTTTTATGATGTCAATGTTGTTTGTGCATCTCTTCCACTCATTGGAAAGATATAGCAAAAGTAAATTCTTCTTGTAGATAAGTAAACTAATACAAGTTTTTTCTTACATTGTGAGTCAATACTATTTTATTTTATGCTTTTTAAAAATTGCTTTATTTATTTCATCAGTGAAAGAGACAGAGTGGGTGAGACAGCACCCCAAGCAGGGTCTTGACACTGCAACTCATTCTTAGCTTTTCTGCCAGTTCTAGATCATGGGCAAATCCATGGTCACTGCACTTAGACAGTCTCTAGACTTGAACCTTGGGGTTGCCTCACATAGCATCATGTTGTATTTCCATGCAACCCTTTGGCCTCCTGTTTATATGTGTGTGTGTGTGTGTGTGTGTGTGTGTGTGTGTGTGTGTGTGGTGTGTGTTTGTTTGTTTGTTTTAGCCCATTTCAGAGGAAATTGTACCATGAAATGTTATAAAGACTGCCACCTATTAAAATGGAGAGACAGTTTGGTCTTTCAGGAATATCTCTTAAACATATCTTTCTGTTTCTTACCTTTTCAGGCTAAGGGCTAGGTTTTCATAGCCTTTGTTACACCATATTTTCTATTTCCTGCTTTGTTACAGAAAGTAGTAGACATGATACTTAAGATTGAAACTCTATAGTCACACAGACCTGAGAGGTTACATTGGCTATACCACTGACTGTCTTCATGATCTTCGGCCACTCACATACCTAAGTCTCATATCACCCAGTAACCCAAGCAGGGTCAGTAGAATCATGCCATTCACTTGTTAGCACTGTATTGATTGTTCAATAGGTGTTACTGTAATTTTATTTTAAAATCGTATTGCATAGGGGACCAGCAAGTGGTGTGGTGGTTAAGGCGCTGGACACTCCCACATGGCCGACCAGAGTTCAAGTCCTGAATCTGGTGCCTTACTTTCTCACTTCCTCTCTCTTACTCTCACCCTCTGTCTCTCTCTGGTCGAACTAAAAATTGAATGAATAAATAAAATAAAATAAATATTATAAAAAACAAGATAAAAAATGTATTGCATAGAATAGTATTCTTAGATACAATGAGTAAAATGCTATACTAGAGGAATAGTACAGTGGTGCTGATTAATCTTTTAGTAGGCTACATTTGTAATAGTATATAGCAGACAAAACAAAATAGAAGTTTTCTTTTCTTTTTTTTTTTAAGAGAAATTTTTTTGCTATAGGGCATGTGCACTTGCTGGAGAGACAGACAGGGAGACAGAAAGTGAGAAATCACTCCCCCAGGGGAAGTGGTCATGCTGTAATTCCCTTCTCCTCCATTCTCCTCTCAGGATTTTGGGCATGCACTCACACACCTGGCATGAGTTTAGCTTCCTGGTTGAGGACTTGAACCATGGTCAACTAAATGGAGTTCAGTGATGTAACCATTATGACATCTGCTGGTCCCTAAGTTTTCTTTTTTTAAAGAGTTGGCATTTTCACCCAATTTGTTTTAAAATATGAAATACCTAAGGAGTATTTAGAAATTATCATGTGGCCAATAAATGTAACTTTTTTTTTTAGAGGTTTTCGCTAGAGGGCGCATGCGCTCGCCAGAAAGATAGAGAGAGACAGAGAGATAGAAAGCAAGAAATCACCCTCCAGGGGGAATGGCCATGCCGCAATCCCTTCTCCTCCATTCTCCTCTTGGGATCTTGGGCATGCACGCACACGCGCCCGGCGTGAGTTTAAGCCGCCGGGTCCAGGGACTTGAACCGCAGTCGACTACGTGGGAGTCCAGTGACATAGCCATTACGCTAACTGCTGGTCCCATAAATGTAACTTTTGATTATAAAACTAACATCAAAGCTACAATAATTATTAGAATTTATATGTTAATCTAGAACATGAATGTACTAAGAGATTACTTTGAAAATGTTACAGATTCCATCAAAAGGAAAGATACATGTTTTAAACAATCCAAGCACTCTTGTTTTGCCTTTGAAAAAGTACTGAGGGTCAGCCAGGTGGCATGGTAGTTAAGGCATCTGGATCCCACATGGTCAACTGCACAATTCCTAGACTTGGACCCAGAGGCTTGAGAAACTTGACAAGTACATGTGCATGTGTGTCCCAAATCTTGACAGGAGAATTGAAGAATAGGGATTGTGGCATCGTCATTCCTCCTATGGGAGACTTTATTTGTTTTCTCTCTACCTCTTTGTCTTTCTCTGGTGAGCACACACACGCTGTAGCAAAGAAACAAAAACATGGAAAAAAATTTTAATTATTAACCAGGTATGTAATTTCTTTCTTTTTTTTTGAGAGTTTTTTTCACTATAGGGTGCGTGTGCTCACCAGACAGACAGAGAGAGACATAGAGACAGAAAGCGAGAAATCACCCCCCAGGGGGGGATGGTCACGCCGCAATCCCTTCTCCTCCATTCTCCTCTCGGGATCTTGGGCACACACGCACATGCACCCGGCATGAGATTTAAGCCACCTGGTCCGGGACGCAAACCACAGTCAACTACGTGGGAGTCCAGCGACATAGCCATTACGCTAACTGCTGGTTCCCAACCAGGTATGTAATTTCATGAGTGATGCTTAAATTTTTCATTTACATTTTTATTTATTTATTACATAAGTGGAAGAAACAGATAGAGAGATACCACCTCAACAGAGTCTTAATGCCATTATCAATCCCCTAGCCTCAGCCATTCCAGATCATGGGAACATATGTGCTGTGTGTACTCAGGGAGGCCTCCGGCCAGGTACTGGCAACCTTCCATGTGAGTCTTCCTCACAATGTCATGTTTTACTGCTGCATCAGCAGCCTGTCCCTGTAAAATAAGAAGATAGAATCTAATAAATTCAGAGTCCTTTACATCTACCAAATATAGTGACTGTTTATAAAGTTCTGTTTAATTAACTAAATATTGATAACAGTGGTTAAAAGCATTCAAAATTACTTCCTTAAACACTACAAAGAATGTGGTGTTGGTAAATACTTTAGTAGGCTACATTTCTTTGCAACAGTCAACTGAAGTGCCATAAAATGGTGTTTTGCTGTGTTGAAGGTGCCATCTGTCCAGAAAGCTATAAAACTAAGATTTTGACTGCTTATGGTCATAAATGATTCAGGATCACTTACTTTTTTAAGAGGACAAAAAGTATTTTTCAACACATTTCAGAATGATACCTAAGAAAATTATGATAAAGTTGACTTATGTGTGTCTTAGGAAAGTAGAATTTTTAAAGAATATTTTAGTGTGTTTTTCTATAAGGAAGAACTCAAGAACAAAGCAAAAAAAAAATCTGAGTTTATTTAAAATTTCTGATGTAGAATGCAGATTTTACACTAATTTTAAATGATGAACTTTCTCAATCCCTGCTCTCAACCTGCCATATGTGCCCTCTACAAAAATTAAAAATAAAATGATAACTTCTATTATCAAATTTCTCTGATCTTCAAACTGGTGATGACAAAACCTATTCTGACTACTTTGTAAGATTAAAGAAACATTAGATATTGCATATAAGAGTGTTTGATAAATGCAACATGAACTGCAATTATTATGCCTGTTTTCATTTCTGCATTTCAGTAGAAAGGGCAAGACGTTTTCTGCTCCTTTAAGCTCTCTGCTTGGTAAATATTGTTTCTTCTCTATAACCCTATGTGAACGTGTTACAGATTTCACATTCTAGTTATTATTATAAAATTGGGTTTTTATTAGAATCAGTAAAAGTCTGTTTATCTACATATATGTACATCAGGATCAAGAACCACGTTTCGTTTATCTTTTCTATCTTCATGGCATGATTGACAATTTTACACAAATGACAGATTACTTAATAGATATGTGTTCAATGTTTTCTGCCTAAACTTAGTATGTAAGTGAATCAAAAATTATAACAAAGAGAAGACATTTTAATAAAGTTTCGTCAAAACCTTTGAAAGAGCAGGATCAGCAGTTAGTGTAATGGCTATGTCGCTGGACTCCCATGTAGTTGACTGCGGTTCGCGATCTGGACTCCGTGGCTTAAAACTCACGCTGGGTGTATGTGCGTGTGCGCCCAAGATCCCAAGAGGAAAATGGTGGAGAAGGGATTGCGGCGTGGCCATCCCCCCTGGGGGGTGATTTCTCACTTTCTGTCTCTCTATCTCTGTCTGGCTGGCGAGCGCACGCTCCCTATAGCAAAAACTTCTCCAAAAAAAAAACTTTGAAAGAGCTAGATAGAGCTTTGTATATAAGTACATTACAGCATTTTTTATGGAATAATGTTTAAAGAAGATATGAAGACATAACTATAGGACAGGCAGAGTGAGGTTCTGCATTTCTTCTATAACACGAATGGTAGAATAAATACAATTTTTTAAGAGATTTTTGCTACAGGATGTGGATGCTGGCTGGAGAGAGAAAGAGAAAGACAGAAAGACAGAAAGCAAGACATCATGCTTTAGGGGGGATAGTCATACCACAATTCCTTCTCCTCCATTCTCTTCCTGGGATTTTGGGCTTGCCCCGCACATGTGCCCAATGTGAGTTTCAAGCCACTGGGTCTGGGACTCAATCCACATTCAGTCATGTGGGAGTCCAGCAACATAACCACTACTCCATCTGCTGGCCCTCAATAACAATACTTAATGCAAATTATTTATATTTTTGCAGTTAAGTTATTTAAAATAATCTTTAATTCTGAACAACTGAAAAGCAGCAGTTCATAAAATAATAGTCAGCTTGTGGCCTGGTGCTTAATATAGTGGGATTTCACATAGCCAACTACATAGTTTGAATTCTGTACCTGGTGGCTTGAGGAACACACTGGGTGCATGTGTATATGGGTTCAAAATCTTTAAAAAAAAAAAAAACAGAGAGGAGAAAGAGAGAGAGAAGGGGAGAATGGAAGAGAAGCAATTGTGGCATGACCAGGCTTCATGGGGGCAGGGGGGAGAGCTTTCTTATTACCTGCTCTCAACCCCCCATATGTTCCCACTGGCAAATTAAAAATAAAATGATAATTAAATTATATCTATTCCAGTTAGTTTAAATAAATTAATGATTGTCTAACTAGACAGATGCTCTGTTTTCTATGACTTCAGAAGGTGATGGCTTATATTTTAGATACTCAATATGCACTTAAGCTATTATCACTACCACCAGCTTTGTAATATCTTTTCAGCTCAGATCATCAAAATGAGGGACTATCTCCTGTTAAACTAAATTACTTTGGCCTAAAATAGCTGCTGTACTGTCATAATTGGATCCCTATGAATAAGCTGAAATCATAATACATGAAGTTGTTTTCCTGAACTGGTTCCTAGGTTACAGCCAATTACACTAGTCACACTTCAGTCAATCACAGAAAACCCACCTTTTAGGCTGTTCCTGCACCTATTTTCCAGCTGTAACTTATCCAATTATTTCTCTACCTCATCCCCTCACTTTCATTTTTGTACATCACTTTCCCTTTCCTGCACATGTCACTTTCTGAAAACTTACATACCCCATGACCACACTGCTACCCAGAGTTCCTCAGAAACCATTTTCCAAAAGACTGCCTAATTTAAATTACTTGCCTTTTGTTCAAATAAACTCTTGAAATTTGGGTTTGTCTAAAATTTTGCTTTCTAACACTACCCACTGGACAGTCCTGTAACTTCATCCCATTTCTGCTCCTTTCTTGCTGCCCCTTGTATTGCCCACAGCATGACTTACTTTTATCTAATTGCAGTAGTGCGAAGGTGTAAGTAGACGTAATTTCATAACCTTTCGAGCAGCATAAAGCATCGTTTTTAATAGAGAGCTGAATAAGCATTCTGAACTTTATAAATGAAATACAAAACAAATTTTGACTGCCCACAAATCTGTATGCCGTAGAAAACTGCACATTTCAGGCTGCAATTTTAGAATAATTATGCAGTCACATGTTTCTAAATGCTTGTTGAAATCTGACTACTTAATTCAATTTCGTAAGAGTCCCCTTAACTCTTGTCTTCAATCTTAACAGGAATCCTGTAGAGTTACTATTATGGCACAGTTTCATCTTAGGCTACAAATTTTTGTGATGCTGTCCTGCACTGCATATTAAATCTTAACCGTATTTAAAAGATAGCAATATTTCCAATAAGAAAATTAAAACAACTGCATTCAGGAAATGAATAAGCAGAAATCTGTTTCCTCATTCTCTAAGATGATAATACGGTTACTGAGATGCAGGTGGTTACAATAGCAGAATCAGCATCCAAAATTCCTAGTCATCATTCTCATCACATAAAAACCATATCACATGTATTAACCTATTACTATAATACAGATTATTTCTGATCTTCAGTTTACTAAAGAGCCTATAAGTTCAAAACTTATTTTGGTATGTTCAAATAAAATATTTATGTTCAAATCATTTTCCAGTATTAAACGTTTGTTATTACTCAAATTAATGGTGTAGATGAAATAATGTAAATGTATTAGAATCTTTTAGTTTAAAAACTACAAAACTTATTCCATTATTTATATATGGAAAGTTTGTCAATATATTAGTTGCAATCATTTTATAGACATAAACTTTTTGCTAACAGCTTAAATAGCCTTTCTCAGAGACACCCAAGAGACCCAAATGACAATTAGTTTATTTTAAAATGAAGGACAGACTGTTATTGGTGAATATGTATAAAGTTCCTGCATAATTACAGTGAATCATCCTTTATTAGAAACATGTCTCAAATGACCTAAGTCCTCTTACTGAGCTATCAAGGGGAAGGTCATGGTCTTTGACACCAAGGATACATGTGAATAAGACCAAATTTAACCTCTTGATGCTTGCTCTTGATAAAACCTGTGACCTCAGAAAATGAAAGCAACAGTATCCATAAGAGACATATTTTGCTAACTTTAAGAGAAAGATCAGAAATTATTTACATCTAATTTAATTGATGTGTTGTATCAACCTTTAGCCCCAACTAGCTCAGAGTTTTCAGAAATGCAGTTCAAGTAACACTCAGGAATAAGAGCAATTCTCATACATACCCAAATTAAAATCTCACCTCCTCCTTGGCATTTATGAATTAGGCTGAGCATCCCTAGGGAAATCCACAGAACTTCTTTAACTTTTTTTTTTTTTTAAAGCCAGAGCTTGTTACCTGAAAACTCCCATTGATATTTTTCTCTGGACAGTCCTTCCTTTAGTTCTCTAAGGGTGATGATGCTTTCTCAGAGAAAGGCAAAATTAGTGTAAAATTAGGGGAAAAAAGAATGACATACCAAGAGAATCTGGCTATATTTCCAGCCCTCAGGATATATTGCCTCCATTCTCCTACTGTTTCTACCATTCAAACCTTGTGATTCTCCAGGATAGGTAAATGAAAGGTGATACAAGCTAGTTCCCTTCTTCCAAGATTATCTGTATGTTTCCTTTTATCATTTGTCTTCATTATCTCTTGCTTTATCTCTATTGTATTTGTTCAATAGAATGATTGTTTCTTAGATACTTTTCTCTTCAGTAAATTGAGCTCTTTTTTTTTTTTCTGAGGAAGCTTAGGTGATGAAATAAGATGAAGGACATCATGATAAATGCAAAAATATATAGAGAATGTATTTAAATCCATGGAAAGAAAAGACACACAATTATGTATGTTAAGAGAACATACATAATTTTTTGAGTAAGGATTACTCACTCAAAAAGTTGCAAAGAAAATTGACTGTCAGTGTATACAACCAAAAGACTAGCAATCAAAGCAACATTTTCCAAGGATATGGAGGTGTAAGCTTCTACCTCCCCAAGCGTAGTTTATTAATTTAAGTGAAAGACAATCAAATCAGACTTTAGGAAACTCAGCTGTACCTTTCCAAACTGAAGCAGCTTCACATATAGGCTAGGACAACCACATCTGAGCCAGAGTGTCATTATCCTTAATCTTATGCAATGTACATTATGACTGATGAGCATGAGTACTGTTCATGCATATCTGAGTACTTTTCCTGCTAAGCATGTTTCAGCATCCCTAGATAAAGAGCCTGGAGCAACTACTTTCCAAATTTACAACTGCAGACATAGAACAAGGTTTAGTTTCCCAGATCTCTCTGGCAGTCATTTAATACACCCTTATACCAATTATGAGGTTATCATTAGATTTATCTTTCATTCTAGTATGTCATATATTCATTTTTAGAATACTTTCTGCAGTAATTTACACATTTAAATATGAAAAAGTATTTATTATAAGTGCTTCATTTAATTTAGCATAATGAAAAGCCTTACCTATCACCTCAGAGATGCAATATATACATGCATACACAGACACATATAATGAATATATATTATAATCTTGTGTAATTTATAATTATTTATATATTAAATTTTATTATATATACATTATATAGTATATAACATGATAATATATGATAATATGATATATGTGTTATATAGTATATAATATGATAATATATGATTATATGATATATGTGTAATTTTTATTCACATACTTTTTTCAAATAATAAATATTATATTTATATATACATATTTTTAATTAGATTGAGAAGTTGTTTTGCCCTTAACCCTACTTTGAATAATAGATTGACCTATATTATTACTGGACTGTTATCCAGAGCTACTGAGATAATCCAATGGCCTTTCCCCACCACCCTGTCCTCTAAAAACACCCCAGGGTCTTTCACAGATCTCTCTGTACTTAAAGAAATAAAAATACTATTTTGAATAGCACCATTCCAATACTTACTCATAAAGTCTTTATTTTAAGGACCAGCAAATGGCGTAATAGTTATGTCATTGGACTCCCACGTAGTCTACTGAGGCTTGAGTCCCAGATCTGGTGGCTTAAAACACACTGGGCACATGTGCATGTGCACCCAAAATCCCAAGAAAAATGGAGAAGGGATTGTGGTGTGGCCACCCCTTTGAGGGGTGATTTCTTGCATTCTCTTTCTCTCTCTCTCTCTCTGTCTTATGGGTGAGTACATGGGCCCGGTAGCAAAAATCTCTCAAAACATGTTTTATTTGAAATATTTTCATAACATAATGTAAAATTAACTTTGTTTTCATTGAAGACTACTATAATCATTAATGTGAGTTTTATGTCATAGAATTCTATGAATGTAAAAGTATGTATATATGCTAAAATATGTATATTTGTGTAACCATTACCACAATCTGGATAAAAAATAGCTTAATCATCTCCCAAACACTTCTTGTATTCTCCCTTTATAGTCAAATCCCCTTACCCCAGCTGTAACCCCTGGAACCTACTAATCTCTTCTCCATCGTATAATTTTGTAATTTTGAGAATGTCATATAAGTAGACTCATACAAACTTTAGAAATTGGCATTGTCTAATTAGTGTATATTACAATTATTCATTCATATTATCTATTTTTTATTTCTAAAAATATTGTCTTATATAAATGTACCAAAATTTATTTGAACTTTACAGAAACTGAAAATATTTATATTTATTTCAGGGTAACTATACAGTCTTCATTTGCTCCATCAATGCATTAGAGTTTTGCTCATGTCACATCCTTGCCAGCACTTGGTATTGTTAGTATACTTTTTAATATTTTTTAATTCCATTTATTAGTATTATTTTTTTTAATTTGACTCGAGAGAGAGAAAGAGACAGAGAGAAAGTGAGAAAGCAAGCTTCCAGGTCCAGGTCAGCCATGTGGGAATCCAGGGCCTTTAACCACCATGCCACCTGTTGGCTCCAGTATTTTTAGTGTTTTTAAGTTGTATTTACCTCAATCACTTGAGATGGTATCTCATTATAGTTTTTTTGTTTGTTTTTTTTTGTTTTGTTTTTTTTGAGAGATTTTTGCCATGTGCTCACCAGAGAGACAGAAAGTGAGAAATCACACCCAGGGGAGACAACCACACTGGGACTCAAACTGTGGTTGACTATGTGGGAGTCTGGCAATGTAACCATTACACCATTTGCTGGTCCCTCTTATTATCACTTTAATTTGCAATTCCCTAATGACTAATTCCATCTTTTTATGTACTCATTTATTACACATGTATTACACTCATTTGTTACCCACATATTCTCTTTGCTGATGTTTCTTTCAAGTCATTATTCATTCTTTATACACTGATTTGGCTTTTATTTCTTCTTTTAATTGCCAGAGGATGGGTGTACTTGTCAGAATGAGAGAGAAAGACAAATTACCTTTCAATGGGATGTGGTCTTGCTACAATCCTTTGGTCTTGCTACAATCCTTTTTCCTCCGTTTCTCCTTCCTATTAGGATTTCTGGGCACCCCCCCACACACACACACACACACACAGACCTGGAGTATTTTTGAAGCCATCAGGGATAGTATCTGAACCATAGTCAGCCATATTGGATCTAGCTCCCTATGCACAGGGCCTAACTGCTGTACTGGAGGGCTGCCCTTGAGTTGCTTTGTTATTTTTACTCATGTTATTTCTTTTTTTTAACTTCATTTGTAAATTATTATTATTATTGTTATTATTATTTTTATACATTCAATTGCTATGCATCATTTATCTTTTATTTTATTTTATTTTTTTGGAGAGGTTTTATCTATAGGATGTGTGCACTTGCCAGAAAGAGAGTGACAGAGAGAGAGAAAGCAAAAAATCACCCTCTAGGGGGGATGGCCATTCCACAATCCCTTCTCCATTCTCCTCTTGTGTTCTTGCACATGCATGCACACGTGCACAGCATGAGTTTAAGACTCCAGGTCCAGGATTTGAACTACAGTCAACTACATGGGAGTCCAGCAACATAGCCATTATACTAACTGCTGGTCCCCACATCATTTTCCTTGTAGGGAGAATTTACCCAACATGAAAGACACCTCAGAGCAGTCCTGTTGAGAATATTATACATGTTATCACTAATAGGTAATAAACCATTTCTATGTCCCTCAAATGTCTTACTTCTCTATTTTTCTCCCTAATTTCCTTCACTCTTTCTCTCTCCCACTCTCCTTCCATATTGTCTCTAGTGTCTACAACTGATTTTAGTGTTTTTATGCTCTCCAATCTTTCAGTCCCTACCACAGAGTGCAGGCAGTCAGTATATGTTAGGTGGAGATATACAATGTCTCTCTTTTATTGCCTGACTTGCTTCGCTCAGCAATAAATCTTCCATATTCTTCAACTTACTATCAAAAGTCAGGGTCATGTTGTTTTTATGGCTGAATAGTATTCCACTGAGTATATGTGCCACACTTTTTAATCCTTTCTTCTGTTTATGGACATTTGGGTTGGTTCCATGTCTTAGCAATAGCGAATAATGCCACAATAAACGTACATGTGCCAGCACTTCTCCCACTGAGTAGTCTCCTGTCTTTTGGATAGAAACCCAGGAATAGAATTGCTAGACCACATGGTAGTTCTATTTGTAAATATTTGAGGAAACTTTCATGTTGTTTTCCACAGTGGCTGGACCAATTTATATCCCCACCAACAGTGTAGGAGTGGTCCCTTTTCACCACAACCCCACCAACGCTTACATTTTGTATTTGTAATCTTTGCCATTCTGACTAAGGTTAGATGATATCTCATTGTGGTTTTGATCTGCATCTCCCTTATGATGAGGGATGTTAGCATTTTTTCATAAACTTTTTGGCTGTTCATATGTCTTCATTAGAAAGTTCATTTTCCCATCTTTTAATAAGGTTAATCATTTTTTTCAGGAAAGCCACTCGAGTTCCCTGTAGATTCTAGTTATCAGTCCCTTAGAGGCATAGTTTACAAAAATATCCACCAATTCTGAGCATTGTCTATTCACACTAATTACTTTGTCTTTTTCTGGGCAGGAACTTCTTAATCTGATGTAATCTCACTTGTCTCTTTTTGGGATTATTGACTGTGCTTTGGGTGTCTTATTTAAATAGTCTTCCTACCCCAATGTCTCCCAGAGTTCCCTCAGTGTTTTCCACTAGTACTTTTATAGTTTGATGTCTTAGGTTCTGATCTTTGATCATTTTTTAGTTGATTTTTGTTAGTGGTGAAAGATAGAGGTCCCCAGTTTCATCTTCCTGTAGGTGGATGCCCAGGTTTTCCAGCACCATTTGCTAAAAACATATCCCTTTTTCCACTGGATTGACTGTTTAAGAAGGAGAGAGAGAGACCAGCAGTTAGCGTAATGGCTATGTTGCTGGACTCCCACGTAGTCGACCGTGGTTCGAGTCCCGGACTCAGTGGCTTAAAAGGAGAGAGAAAGGAATCAGATTAATCATATCAGCAGTGAAACAGGCAATCTTAACAGACAGAATAGAAATAAAAATATTAGACGATGCAATGAATGACTATATGCCAAAAAACAAGAGAACCTGGAAAAGATGGAAAAATCCTGGGCATATATAATGTACCAACATTGATTCAGGAGTATGTAGAGAAAGAAACCCTAAAGTATACAGCCAAGATTTTTGGAAAAGGATACCAGTCTAGCTAATGGTGTGTCAATCTTGTTAACCTTTTCAAACAACCAGCTTTTGCATTCATTTATTTTCAGTATAGTTTATTTTCTATTTCATGTATTTCTGCTTGAATCTCTATTATTTCCTTTCTTCTGGCATTTTTGGGTTTTGTTGCTTTTCCAATTCTCTGAGGCATGATGTTAGGTGGTCCATTTGCCATCTTTCCATCTTTTTTTCATGTGTACTAATTGATATAAATTTTCCTCTTATGACTGCTTTTGTGATATCCCACAGATTATCGAAACTCACGTACTCATTATCATTTGTATCCATAAATATTTTTATTCCAGTCTTAATTTCTTTGGTAGTTGAGAAGTCATTCAGAAGAAGTCTGTTTAGTTTCTATGTGTTGGTGTATTTCTGAGAATTTTTCCTGAAATTGACATAAAATTTAATTTCATCATGGTCACAAAAGATGCTGGTCATAGTTTCTATGGCTTTGGATATGGAAAAGCTTGATTTGTATTCTATCATATGATCAATCTTTGAAAAGATTGATAAAACTACAAAATATCTTCAACAGTTAATACAATGTAATACACTGTAGAGTTATATGTAATCCAATGTAATATAAAGAAGATTATGATGATAATAAAAATGAAAATAAAAAAAACAGTTAAAAAAAAGATTCTATGCAGGAGTGAGAAAAATGTATGTTTTGTGGTTGTAGGGTAGAAAGTTCTATTGATGTCTTTCAAGTCCATTTGATTTAAGTCATTTAGTTCTTGTAACTCTTTGCTTATTCCTTGTCTCGAAGATCTGTCAAAAGGAGATAATAGGGTGTTGAAATCCCCAACAATTATAGTGTTGCAATACATCTCTCCTTCTAGATCTAGCAGTATTCCATAGAGTATAAGTGACACACTTTTTCTATCCATTTATCTGTTTGTGGGCATTTGGGTTAGTTCCATATCTTAGCTATTGGGAATAATGCTTCAATAAATATAGATGTGCAAGTGTTTTTCTGACGGAGCATTCTCCTGTCCTTTGGGTAGATACCCAGGAGTGGAACTGGTGGATCATATGATAGTTATATTTGTAGATCTTTGAGGAGCCTCTGTATTGTTCTCCACAGTGGCTGGATCAATTTACATTCCCACCAGCAGTGTAAGAGAGTTCCCCTTAGACCATATCCCTGCTAGCACTTATCATGTTTTGTTTTTGTAATCTTTGTCATTCTGACTAGAATTTGGTATCTCACTGTGGTTTTGATCTGCATGTCCCTTAATGATAAGGGATGTTGAGCATTTTTTCATGTGCTTTTTGGCTGTTCACTTGTCTTCCTTAGAGAGTTATTTGTTCAGTTCATTTTCCCATCTTTAAATTGGATTGGTCATTCATTTTTGGGTAAACTGATTGAGTTCTCTGTATATTCTAGTTATCAATCCCTTGTCTGAGGGATAGTTTACAAAAATATTCCCCCATTCCGAAGGTCGTTGATTCACACTAATTACTGTGTATTTTTCTGTGCAGAAACTTCTTAATCTGATGTAATCCCATCTGACTAATTTTGGAATTACTGTCTGTGCTTTGGGAGTCTGATTTAAGAAGTCTATACTTACCTCAATATCTCCCAGAGTTTCTCCAGTATTTTCTAGAAGTAGTTTTATAGTTTGAGGTCTTAAATTTAGAACTTTGATCCACTTTGAGTTGATTTTTCAATGGTGAAATATAGGGGTCCAGATTCATCTTTATGCAGGTGGATACTCAGTTTTTACAGCACCATTTGCTAAATAGCTTTTCCTTTTCCTACTGGATTCACTGGTACCCTTTGTCAAAATCAGTGGGCTGTATGTTTTTTATTTTTTAAAAATCAGTATGAGATTATTTTCTTGATTTTACTTTTGTATAGTTTGTTGTTAGTCTATAGAAATACTACTTTTCTGTATGTTGAATTATTATTTTATAACTTTGCTGAATTTATTTATAGTTTAAAAGTTTTAGGTGGGATTTTTAGGGTTTCTATCACCTAAGACTATGCAAACAGAGGTAGTTCCATTTCTACCTTTCTCATTTAGATGCCTTTTCTTTCCTTCCCTTGCCTAATTATGCTGGCCTGGACTTTGAGTACTGTGTTGAATAAAAGTGTTGAAAGTGGACAATCTTGTCTTGATCTTCACTTAGAGAAAAATTTTCAACTTTCATCATTGTGTATGATATTCCCTGTGGACTTTTATATACTGCCTCTGTTCTGTTAGAGTACATTCCTCTTTTCTCTAATGTGTTGAGAGTTTTTAATTGTGAAAGGATGTTAAATTTTTAAAGTGCTTTTAATGTAATTTATTGAGATAATTATGTGGTTCTTGCTCTTCATTCTGTATTCATGATGTATTATATTTATTGATTTGCATATGTTGAACCATCTTTGTATCTTAGGAATAAATCTCACTTGATCACAATCAATGGTTCTTTTAAAGTGCTAATGAATTTGGTTTGATTGCATTTTATTGAATATTTTTTTACTTATATTTTTCAGCGATATCGACCTGTAATTTTCTGTACTCATGGTATTCTTTTCTGGCATTGGTATCAGGGTAAATCTGACCTCATAAAATACGTTAGGAGGTATTCCCTCCTCTCCTCTTCTAAATTTTTGTTTTCGTTTTTGGAAAATTTTGAAAAGGATTGGTTCAAGTTTTTTTTTTTTTATATGTTTGGTAGGATTAATCAGTGAAGAAATTAGATCTTGGGCTTTTCTTTGATCAGAGTCATTTTAGTACCTATTCATCTCCTAATTTTTTACTGCTCTGTTTCAGATTTCTTTTTTGTCATGTTTTAGTCTTGGTGGCTTGTATTGTTTAGAAATTTGTTCTTTGTTTCCTCTTTTTTCTTTTTTAGAGATTTTTGCTAAAAGGAGCATGTGCTTGCTGGAGAGACAGAAAGCAAGAATTCTCCTCAAGGAACTCTGAAGGAGAATGGTCACACCACAATCCCGTCTCCTCCATTCTCCTCTCAGGATTATGGTGATTCATGCACATGCCCAGTGTGACTTTCAAGCCACAGGTCTGGGACTCAACCCACAGTCAGCCACATGGGAGTCCTGTACCTTTACCACTACACTACCTGCTGTCCACAAGAAGTGTGTTATTTTCTCTTGATTTGTATTCTATCATATGATCAATCTTTGAAAAGATTGATAAAACTACAAAATATCTTCAACAGTTAATACAATGTAATACACTGTAGAGTTATATGTAATCCAATGTAATATAAAGAAGATTATGATGATAATAAAAATGAAAATAAAAAAAACAGTTAAAAAAAAGATTCTATGCAGGAGTGAGAAAAATGTATGTTTTGTGGTTGTAGGGTAGAAAGTTCTATTGATGTCTTTCAAGTCCATTTGATTTAAGTCATTTAGTTCTTGTAACTCTTTGCTTATTCCTTGTCTCGAAGATCTGTCAAAAGGAGATAATAGGGTGTTGAAATCCCCAACAATTATAGTGTTGCAATACATCTCTCCTTCTAGATCTAGCAGTATTCCATAGAGTATAAGTGACACACTTTTTCTATCCATTTATCTGTTTGTGGGCATTTGGGTTAGTTCCATATCTTAGCTATTGGGAATAATGCTTCAATAAATATAGATGTGCAAGTGTTTTTCTGACGGAGCATTCTCCTGTCCTTTGGGTAGATACCCAGGAGTGGAACTGGTGGATCATATGATAGTTATATTTGTAGATCTTTGAGGAGCCTCTGTATTGTTCTCCACAGTGGCTGGATCAATTTACATTCCCACCAGCAGTGTAAGAGAGTTCCCCTTAGACCATATCCCTGCTAGCACTTATCATGTTTTGTTTTTGTAATCTTTGTCATTCTGACTAGAATTTGGTATCTCACTGTGGTTTTGATCTGCATGTCCCTTAATGATAAGGGATGTTGAGCATTTTTTCATGTGCTTTTTGGCTGTTCACTTGTCTTCCTTAGAGAGTTATTTGTTCAGTTCATTTTCCCATCTTTAAATTGGATTGGTCATTCATTTTTGGGTAAACTGATTGAGTTCTCTGTATATTCTAGTTATCAATCCCTTGTCTGAGGGATAGTTTACAAAAATATTCCCCCATTCCGAAGGTCGTTGATTCACACTAATTACTGTGTATTTTTCTGTGCAGAAACTTCTTAATCTGATGTAATCCCATCTGACTAATTTTGGAATTACTGTCTGTGCTTTGGGAGTCTGATTTAAGAAGTCTATACTTACCTCAATATCTCCCAGAGTTTCTCCAGTATTTTCTAGAAGTAGTTTTATAGTTTGAGGTCTTAAATTTAGAACTTTGATCCACTTTGAGTTGATTTTTCAATGGTGAAATATAGGGGTCCAGATTCATCTTTATGCAGGTGGATACTCAGTTTTTACAGCACCATTTGCTAAATAGCTTTTCCTTTTCCTACTGGATTCACTGGTACCCTTTGTCAAAATCAGTGGGCTGTATGTTTTTTATTTTTTAAAAATCAGTATGAGATTATTTTCTTGATTTTACTTTTGTATAGTTTGTTGTTAGTCTATAGAAATACTACTTTTCTGTATGTTGAATTATTATTTTATAACTTTGCTGAATTTATTTATAGTTTAAAAGTTTTAGGTGGGATTTTTAGGGTTTCTATCACCTAAGACTATGCAAACAGAGGTAGTTCCATTTCTACCTTTCTCATTTAGATGCCTTTTCTTTCCTTCCCTTGCCTAATTATGCTGGCCTGGACTTTGAGTACTGTGTTGAATAAAAGTGTTGAAAGTGGACAATCTTGTCTTGATCTTCACTTAGAGAAAAATTTTCAACTTTCATCATTGTGTATGATATTCCCTGTGGACTTTTATATACTGCCTCTGTTCTGTTAGAGTACATTCCTCTTTTCTCTAATGTGTTGAGAGTTTTTAATTGTGAAAGGATGTTAAATTTTTAAAGTGCTTTTAATGTAATTTATTGAGATAATTATGTGGTTCTTGCTCTTCATTCTGTATTCATGATGTATTATATTTATTGATTTGCATATGTTGAACCATCTTTGTATCTTAGGAATAAATCTCACTTGATCACAATCAATGGTTCTTTTAAAGTGCTAATGAATTTGGTTTGATTGCATTTTATTGAATATTTTTTTACTTATATTTTTCAGCGATATCGACCTGTAATTTTCTGTACTCATGGTATTCTTTTCTGGCATTGGTATCAGGGTAAATCTGACCTCATAAAATACGTTAGGAGGTATTCCCTCCTCTCCTCTTCTAAATTTTTGTTTTCGTTTTTGGAAAATTTTGAAAAGGATTGGTTCAAGTTTTTTTTTTTTTATATGTTTGGTAGGATTAATCAGTGAAGAAATTAGATCTTGGGCTTTTCTTTGATCAGAGTCATTTTAGTACCTATTCATCTCCTAATTTTTTACTGCTCTGTTTCAGATTTCTTTTTTGTCATGTTTTAGTCTTGGTGGCTTGTATTGTTTAGAAATTTGTTCTTTGTTTCCTCTTTTTTCTTTTTTAGAGATTTTTGCTAAAAGGAGCATGTGCTTGCTGGAGAGACAGAAAGCAAGAATTCTCCTCAAGGAACTCTGAAGGAGAATGGTCACACCACAATCCCGTCTCCTCCATTCTCCTCTCAGGATTATGGTGATTCATGCACATGCCCAGTGTGACTTTCAAGCCACAGGTCTGGGACTCAAACCACAGTCAGCCACATGGGAGTCCTGTACCTTTACCACTACACTACCTGCTGTCCACAAGAAATGTGTTATTTTCTCTTAGATTACAAATTTTATTGTCATATAATTATTGTTGTTAGTAGTCTCTAATGATCCTTGTATATTTTGCTGTCAGTTATATATATCTGCTCTTTTTCAATTTTAATTTTTAGACTTTTTTTCTTAGCCTAGCTAAAAGTTTGTCTTCTTCTAGTTTATAAAATTGTAACATTAGGTGATTTATTTGGGATCTTTTTTAGATATGTGTTTATAATAATAAACTTCCTTCTGAGAACTCTTTTTTGCTATATCCTATTAGATTTGATATTCTGTGTCTGCATTTTTTGTCTCAAATTAAATATATATATATATACACATATATATATTTCAATTTCATTTTTAACATAATATTGTTCAAAGTGTGTTGTTTAATTTCTATATATTTGCAAATTTTTGAAATTCACCTACTATTAATTTCTAGTTTTATACTATTGAGATTAGAAAATACACTTTCTATGAGTTAAGTTCTTCTAAATTTGTTAAGACGTATTTTGTGGCCTGACATGCGATTTACCCTGGAAAATGGTCTGTGTGCACATGAGTAGAATGTATACACTATTGGTACTGAGCGAAGTGTTCTATATAGACATGTTAAATTCATTTTATCTCAATTGTAATTCAAGTCCAGTGATTCTTTATTAATTTTCTATCTATATGCTCTGACCTTTTTTGATTTGAGCTATCGAAGTCTCCCTATTATTATTGTACAGCAGTTCCT
>NW_006160059.1:672185-730654 GCF_000334495.1 Tupaia belangeri chinensis
TTTCCCTTAAGATCTATTAACGTTTGCTTTATGTATTTAGATGCCTCAGTGTTGGCTGCATATATATTCACAATTGTCACATCCTCTTGATAAAGCGACCATTTTAATATTTTATAATTATCTTATTTTCTCTTTTTATGATTTTTTACTTTAATTTTATTTTATTTCATAAATATAGGTACCAATAGCTCCCTTCTGCCTGATATATCTTTTTCCAGCTATTCATTTTTAATCTATGT
Source organism: Tupaia belangeri chinensis (assembly GCF_000334495.1). Taxonomy (NCBI): domain Eukaryota; kingdom Metazoa; phylum Chordata; class Mammalia; order Scandentia; family Tupaiidae; genus Tupaia; species Tupaia belangeri. Next base: position 672,425 of record NW_006160059.1, read on the forward strand.
GTGTCCTTAAATGTAAAGTAAATTTCTTATAAGTAGATATAGTTAGGCCTTATTTTTTTAACAATTGTCTTGATATCTTGTGCACACACACACATGCGCCCAGCATGAATTTAAGCCACCTTGTCTGGGACTCGAACCGGGTCGACTACATGGGAGTTCAGCAACATAGCTGTTACACTAACTGCTGGTCCTGAGGCTATCAAATCTTGAACACAACTTGAGTTCTTTGATTTATTTCATCAGCTTTTGTAGTGTTTTGCATATGAATCTTTCACATTTTTATTAAATTTATACTTATGCATTTCTTTTTTATTTGTCTGTGTGATCATTTGGGGAACCAAATATACATAGTATTATTTTAAACACATTTTGCTCCTAAATATTTTTAGTGTACTAAAATGTTTTTTTATATGTGTATTGACCTTGTATTTTATGGTTTTGATAACCAATTAACCAATAAATTCTAAGAAATACTTTAAATTAGATTCCTGGATATTTTCTTTATGGACTATTATGTATATGAATAGGTATAATTAATTTATTCCTTTGCATTTTGTAACTCTCTTTTTAAAAATTACTGTACTACACTGATGTAGCCTTCTCGAACATTGTTGAATATGAGTATTAAAAGTAAAAATTCTTGGTACCAGCAGTTAGTGCAATGGCTATGTCGCTGGACTCCCACGTAGTCAACTGCAGTTCACGTCCCGGATCTGGTGGCTTAAAACTCATGCCAGGCGCCGGGCGCGTGTGCGTGCGTGCCCAAGATCCGGAGAGGAGAATAGAGAAGGGATTGCGGCGTGACCATCCCCCCTGGGGGATGATTTCTCGCTTTCTGTCTCTATGTCTCTCTCTCTGTCTTTCTGGCGAGCGCACGCGCCCTATAGCAAAAACCTCTCAAAAAAAAATAAAATAAAAATAAAAATTCTTACTTAATTTCCACTTTTTAAATCATTTTATTTATTTATTTTGATCAGAAAAGGACAAGTGGTGGGTATGAATGAGAAAGCAAGCCTCCAGGCCCAGGACTCAAACCATGTTCAGACATGGAACCACCACACCACCTGCTGGCCTCCTTAATTTCCAATTTTAAGAAAAAAATTAATTAATACTTTAAAAATAACAATGATGTTGTAGGCTTTATTTTTAAAATAAACACTTTAACAAGTTGAGGAAAGTTCTTCAATTCTGTGATTTATGATAATTTTTAATAAATGGATCATTAATTTTGTCAAATACCTTTGCTTCACTAGTATAATCTTTATTCTTTAGACCCTTAATATAGTATATTACATCAATTAGGTTTTTTAAATAGACGTTTTATATATACTGCCATTTATGGTTTATTATTCTTTGTACGTATTGTTGGATTCAATTTGCTTTGTTTTGTTTAGAGGTTTTGCACCTTGATTGATGAGTGGCATTGGCCTATTTTTATTTTTTTCTTAGAGTGTTATTGACTAATTTTGGTAATATACTAGTATTATTGGTTTTATAAAATGAGTTCTGATGTGTTCTTCCTTTTGTTCTTGGGAAATGTGAGTAATTATTTCTTTTCAAAGTGTTTGGTAGAACTTGCAAATAAAACCATATGGAAAAGAAGATATCTTTTTTTAAATTTAATTTTAGAATAATTTAATTTATGTAGTAATTATAGAACTATTCTAGTTAGCTATTTCACTTTTGTTGAGTTTGGTAGTTTAAGGATTTCAAGAAACTGGTACATTTTATTGAAGTTGTGAACATTTGTATAAAGTAGTTTGCAACATTTCTATTATCCTCTCAATATCTAGTAATATTCAATATTATTGTTGACATTGATAATTTGTATCTTTTCTTTTTTGTCAATATCACTTAAATTTTACTAACTATATTATATTGATTATTTCAAAGAATGAGGCTTTGATTTTTAAATTTTCTCTTTTTTATGTTTACATTTTTACTGATTTCTGCTTCTTTATTATCTAACCCTTTAAATTGCTTATTTATAGTTTCTTTAAATGCAAACTCACTGAGCCAGACGTGACATGATTTTTTTCTCTTTTTTTATATTCAATTACTGTACCTCTTTATACAAAATAGATTTTACCAGCACAAATACATTGTATATTAATCCAGTCAAAGATATTATCATATACACTGCCCTCACCAGATAATTTCCCGTGGTTGTGTTTGTTAAATAATTTGTCTTCTTTTCATTCTTCCTTGATTTCCTTCCTCGCACACCACCCCCTCCGGGTCCATCCTCCTCCTGTACTGTTTTTACTATCTACAGTTGCTCTCCATGCCTTTAAACCTCCCAATCTCTCAGTTTCTGTCATAGAGTGTTGACATTTGATATATATTAAACAGGGACAGACAATGTTTCTCTTTCATAGTCTAGCTTGCTTCACTGAGCATTATATTTTCCGTATTCATGCACTTTTTGTCTAACACCAGTATCTCATTGCTTTTCATGGCTGAGTAGTATTCTGTAGCGTATATGTGCCACACTTCTTCAATCCATTTATCTGTTCTAGTATTTTGGGTTGATTCTATATTTTAGCAGTTGTGAATAATGCTGCAATAAACATGGATGTGTAACTACTTTTTTGACTGAATGTATTTCTATCCTTTGGGTAGATAACCAGGAGTGCAATTACGGTATCTTACGGTAGTTCTATTGCAGATTTTTGAAGAATCTCCATATTGTTCTAAACAGTAGCTGCATTAATTTACATTTCTGCCATCAGCACTTATTATTCTTTCTTTCTTTCTTTCTTTGGAGAGGTTTTTGCTATAGGGCGCATGCGCTCACCAGAAAGACAGAAAGAGACAGAGAGACAGAAAATGAGAAATCATCCCCCAAGTGGGATGACCGTGCCACAATCCCTTCTCCTCCATTCTCCTCTCGGGATCTTGGACACGCACACACCCAGCATGAGTTTAAGCCACCAGGTCCAGGATCAAACCGTGGTCGACTACATGGGAGTCCAGCGACAGCCATTACACCAGCTGCTGGTTTCAATTCTTTATTTTTTAGATCTTAGTCATTTGATTGGTGTCAAATGGCATCTCATTACGGTTTTAATTTTCATTTCCATTATGATAAGAGATGTTGAGCATTTTTTCATGTGCTTTTTGACTATTGATATGTCTTTTTTGGAGATTTTTCTGTTCAATTGGTTTCCCATCTTACAATTGGATTAATTATTTTCTTCAGACAAGCTGCTTCAGTTACCTGCGAATATATTTATCAGTTCCTTATCTAAGGCATATTTTGCAAATATATTCTTTCATTCCATGGGTTTTCTCTTCACCCTCATTATTGTTTCTTTTGTTGTGCAGAAGTTTTCAACCTTATGTAATCCCACTTGTCTATTTTTGATGTTATTTTCTGTGCTTTGGGAGTCTTATTTTAAAAGTTTTTGCCAGCCCTTATGTCTTCAAGAGTTTCCCCTGAGTTTTTCACCACTATTTGCTGAAGGGATTTTCTTTTTCTAACTGGATTAACTTGTGCCCCTTGTGAAAATATCAGTTGACTGTATGTTTTGGGGTTTATTTCTGTTTCTTTTTTTTTCCTGTTCCATTGATATCTTGCCTGTTTTAGTGCCAGTACCATTTTGACTATCACAGCTTTATAATATATTTTGGGTTGAAAGAAATGAAATACATACTACTATCCTCTTTTTGTATAGTATTGCTTTTGTAATATAGAGTATTTTTTTTATTCCAGACAGATTTTATGATTATATTTGTAATTTTGGGATGAATATTTTTGTTGGCAATTTTGATCAGGATTGCATTACATTTATAAATTAATTTGGGTAGAATTGGCATTTTCATTATGTTAATTCTTCCAATTCAGGAACGTTAAATGTCCTTCCACTTTTTTGTATCATTTTCAATTTCTTTTTTAAGTTTTTCAGTTTTCTTTGTTTTGTTAGGTTTATCCCTAGGTATCTTATTTCTTTGTGACTATAGTAAATGAAGTTTCTTTCTTAAATTTTACTTTTGTCAATTAATTGTTGTTGTATAAAAATGCTATAGATTTCTGTATGTTGATTTTGTATCCTGCCACTTTACTGTATTCATTTATCACTTCCAGGAGTTTTTGTTTTGTTTCATTGATTCTTATGAGTTTTGTATGTATATGATCATGTCATCTGCAAACAGAGATAATTTCACTTCTTCTGTACCTATGTGAATGCCTTTTAGTCTCTTTTCTGATTGCATTAGCTAGGACTTTGAGTACTGTATTAAAAGGTGGGGGGTGACCAGCATTTAGCGTAATGGCTATGTCGCTGAATCTTCATGTAGCTGACCGTGGTTCGAGTCCCAGACCCAGTGGCTTAAACTCATGCTGGGTGCGTGTGTGTGCGTGCCCAGGACCCTCAGAGGAGAATAGAGAAGAAGGGATTGCAGTGTGGCCATCCCTCTGGGGGATGATTTCTCTCTTTCTGTCTGTCTCTCTCTGTCTTCCTGGTGAGTACACCCGCCCTATAGTAAAAACCTCTCCAAAAAAAAAGAAAGGCGTTGAGAAAATATGCAACCTTGTCATGTTCTAGTTTTTAGTGGAAAAGTTTTCAATATTTCCCCATTCAGCTATGGCTTTTTAATATATGCCTTTATTGTGTTGTGAAAGTTTCTTCTATGCCAATTTCTCTGAGAGTCTTAATCAAGAAGGGACATTGTGAAGAACTTGTTCTATCTAAAAAAAAGGAATAAAATTACCATGATTTTAATTTAACATCTTTAGTCACATATTAATATTTATCTTATAGAATATCTTGCATGTAGTAGGTGTCTAGTGCATGACAGTTAAAATTTAGCAACATTATAGAAATAATACTATTACTCAAGTCATTAAATATATTCAGCAGTGAACTTCCTAATTTAAATTACACAACTGAACTGTGGACCTATGGATAAAGTAATTTCAACATATTTCATCTAATAGACCTCATTTTAGAATGTTGAAGCCACATCCCTTAAGATTTAATTACAACGTTTATAACTGAGTGAAGCAATGTCATCAAAAGATTATGCAAATGGCATAGCAGTCCCAACTTCTGCCACAATTAGTCAGATTTCATACCTTATACATATCACCTTGACAGAGAAGAGAATGAGAAGGTAAGAGACATTTTTCCTCTCAATTTTTCAAAACAGAGTTTTTCCTTTTTTCTCTTAGAAACAGCCAAAATTTTACATTTCTGTTCGATTGTGGAAGATTATCAAACTCTGTTAAAACGTGCAATTCAGACAAGAGTAGGAATATGCTCCCTAGAGGTCTCTGGCAGAAATCAGAGACTTTTAAGGCTGCCAGGTCTAAACTAGTAAATAACATATTTTTATAGAGTATCAATAGCTGTCAGGAATCTGAGAGAAAAATTTAACTCTATCCAGAGGGATCATTTGAGTAAGACATGTTAAACGACCAGAAGATGACATAGTGGTTACATCACTGGACTCCCACATAGCTGACCGGGGTTTCAGTGTCAGACCCAGTGGCTTGAAACTCATGCCAAGTACATGTGCGCACATACCCCAAATCCTAAATGAGACTGAAGGAGAAGGTATTGAGTCATGACCATTCACTCTGTGGTGTGATTTCTTGCTTTCTGTCTCTCTGTCTTTCCGTATCTCCAGTGAGCACACACGCCTTATAGCAATATTCTCATACACACTAAAAAAGACATGTTAAAAGACCATATAATATGAGGAAGGTGTTCAGGGTCCAAATTTTTAGGTATCCTGGTTAAGTTTTCAGTAATTTCTTACTACAGACTTATTTTTCTCTAAGGTAGTTTGGTATTTGGGGCAATGTCATGACAGTTTGTTATTCTTTACAAGAATACTTTTTTACTTTTTTTTTTAGATTTTTACAATAAGGTGTATATGCTTGATGGAGAGAAACAGACAGAGGGAAAGTGAGAAATCATCCTCCAGGGGGATGGCCACCTGCAAACCCTTCTTCTCCATTCTCCCTTCTCCATTCTCCTCTCGGGATTTTGAGCATGCATGCACACATTCGCTGGGTGATTTTCAAGCTGCCAAGTCCAGGACTTCAACTATAGTCAGCCTTGAGGAGTCCAGCACCATCACCACTATCCCACCTGCTGACCCCTATAAGGACATTTTTAAAGAGAAAAATTAATAGACTAAGTAAAAAATCTAAAGACTCTTCCACTAATCCATCCAAATGAAAAACAAATCACTGACATGCACATATAAAATATTGATGAATTCTAGATATATCACTTCATATGCTGTTGATAATGTTGGGTTTTTAATAATGAACTGCATTTCTCTTTATTGACACCAGTTGTTATAAGAATAGAGGTGTGAGTATGTATGAGAAGGAGACACAATAAACAAAATTATTCTATGAATTTACACTTTTTCTTATATAGGCAAAATATGTGTAATTACTTGGAAATACAATTATTTTTCTTGGCAAATTCTTAGGCTTTGCCTAATTCAAGCTTCTAAATGACAGCTAAATTCTCTCTCAAAATGTGTTATGTATGAGTTTGTACATATATATATGTATTCAATATATATTCATTTATACATATATATTTGAGCATATGTGTGCATATTTGAGCATATACATACATACACATATATAAATATGCATATATTAAACAAATATATTAAGAGACTTCAATAAGTTCAAGGGATGTGTATATTATGAAATATCCATAGTTTTTAAAAAATTCTGCATCAAAATAAACTTTGATCCATTTTTCCATGAGCTTTTTGAAGTAAATATGTGCATATACATACATCTACATACACACACAAGAAAACTCAAATAGTCATAAAATTAGGGTACATTCTTTATAAATATCTTTCTCAATGCATGCTTGATTGAATAGTAGTTTTAGACATTTTCCCAAATAATGTTAATTTGTGGGCTATTTTTCAATGAGAGAGAACCATATTTAAATTCTAAATAAAATAAACCTCTTCAAGTACTATGAACTAATATTTACTAGTTATTAATTAGCTCATTTATCAACAGATTAAAACATTAGTATAAAAAAACCAGCATTAGTGCAACTCTTATGTGTTTATGATCTTATAAATTTTGGAATTGATACCCACATATCTGGAAATATCTGAAAGAAATAGAGAAGGATTCCTTCTTAAAAAGTGAGCATTGATGGAATGGGGAGGTGTGGTATTATCTGTTGAAGATATTTTGATCAACGGGTCTGGGGAAAAATGTTCACATATCGAAATGGTCTCATTGTAAGCCAAACAATATGATTGAAAGTATATACAAAAAAAAAAAAAGTGATTCCCCAAATGTACAGACACATTTTGTAAGGTATGACCTTTAATAATTCATTGTTTTTAGGGAACTAGCAGATGGTGTGGCAATTAAGGTGCTGGACTCCTACATGGCTGACTGCTGTTTAAGTCCCAGACCTGGTGACTTGAAAATCACACCAGGCATGTTTGCATGCATGCCCAAAATCCTGGCAGTAGAATGGTGGAGAAAGGATTGTAGCACAGCCATCTCCCGAGGGGTGATTTCTCACTTTCCTTCTCTCTGTCTCTGTCTCTCTCTCTTTCTGGCATGTGCATACACCCTATGGCAAAAACCTAAACAAATTTCTTAAAAATAAAAATAATTCATTGCTCTAATTTGAGGCATTTGTTTTATAGACTTGCTATTAACTGGAAATCACCACTAGAAGGCCACGGTGCTATTATAAAGGGAATCTTATAATTTGCAAACCTGTCTTTGATACTACATTCAGTGGGAGAGATGATCTGAGCAACAACTGCCAGTGACTTCTAGTATTTTCTTTGGACTAACTAGCCCCACCATAAGAGGTTTGAAATGACCACTGCTAATACTTTCAAAACAGCATGAAGATATGTATGTTGTTTATTAAGATACACAGGGCATTTGACAGTGAAATGTTTTCTCCTTTTCCAAATACGTCCATTGCAGTTGCCTGCAATCCCCAAAAGAGAACTCAGGAAAAATCAGTCATCATGCTGATAAATGGATCCTGGACATACATACATAAGAAAAGGTATGAGACGATATTATAGATTATTTTTCAGACTCAGCAAAGTGTTATGAATTCATGCCAGCTTAAAAAGGATTAGAGCCATCCATTAGTCTACTACAGAAGAACTCTAATCACTCAGCAAGGTCTGTATTGGCAGTGCACTTTTGAAGCCTGTCACTAAATAGTACTACCTTGGCAGCGTCCAGTCAAAGAATGAACTTATTGAATAGGAATTAGGAAGCTGCTGATGAATCCACTAGGTCTTTATAAAATCCTAGAAATGTGTGCACATGAGGCATTAATATCGTGGTTATATATTAATAGAAAATTGTGCCATGTTATCATTTTCACCTGTGACATCAATATCACCTGAAAGATATTTAAGGAACATTTGTAAAGTTTTTCCCCAATAAATAGACTGTGCATAATAGAAACAAGGACATGATTACCATCTTATCAAGGGTCAATATTTACTAGCATTTTTGCCAACAAGACCTCTCTGCTGGTTTTCCTGCATAGCGACTTCAATTGAGTGTCTTAGTACTGCTAAGCTTAAAATGCAGTTTATATTTATTTTGTAAAGATCCCTTGGAAGACCTACATATCTGGATGAACTGAGGGTAAACTCATTCTTTACACCTGCAAGGCTGATGGAGCAAAATCAAGTACCCAAAAGACCATTTGCTTTTCTAGAGTCAATCAACAAAACTGAGTTTTCTCTTGCAGCTTCAAACACAGGCTTTCATCAGGAACACTATTTTTGCAGTAGTTCGTTCTCTTAAACCTCAAATTAGAGTAAATCTGTATGTATCCACTTAATATATACCAAATGTATGCATTCTATGGCACAAACTGAAAGAATGGAACGCATAAAAGCATAGAAAACCACTCAGGAATACCAGAGACAATATTGGAGGAGGGCTGGAAATTGGAATTAGAGATAATCAATGGGGAAAAATATTCAATAGAAAAAAATTGAAGATTACCTGCTGATGACAATGTGTGTGGCAATTTATTTGAATGGACTAACATACAGGGTATACATGCTAGGAAAGTTCATTTTCAATGTAAAGATAACACAGTGATCGAATATAAAATATAAGAAAAAAAAAAGAATGCAATCTCTATCCAGTATTTATGGGATTTACTGGTTACCCAAGAAGACATCTCTGACTCTTTCTAGCTTTGTAAAGTACTTCTTTGAAAAATATTTCAAGGAGCCCAAGGTCTTGTGAGATGTTTTCAGAGCGAGGGACATAGTATAGCTTCCTGCTGGGCTCATATTTATCTCTCGATCATGAGGGCACTACAGTCACTTCTCATGATACTTCATATTGAGCCCCATTCATTTCTTTAAATTATAGCAGATTCATCACCTGTCATCCATTCTATTTGCCATACCAGAAATGATAGAGTTGTACGAGATAACTTTTGTTTGAATATATCCCCAGAAATTGATGTGCTGAGACTTGATTATATTAACTGTATTCAAAAATATAAAATGGAAACTTAATTCCTTCATGGTGTCCTAGATGAGTCCTAGTGAGTGGTGTTTGGTTCATGGTGAATGCATCATTGGAGCACCAGTCTCCTGGATAAATTGATAATGTCTCCTGAGACCCAGTGAGTTCTAGTTCTCATGAGAAAGGGTTAGTTCTCAGGAGAGCAGTTTGTTACAAAAACAAACATCCAGCACTTTGCATGCTCTCCCTCGCTCTCTCTCTGGCACCTACCATCCTCTGTGCTTCCATGGGCCACACTGTAAACCTATGCCTTTGGACTTGTCAGTCACCAGAATTATGACTTTGTAATAAACTTCTGTCTTATTTACAAAGATACCCAGGATCAGATATTTATGTGAGCCATGCAAAAATAGCTAAGACAGTGTTTCATTAAGCCATTCATTTATCAGCTTCACATGAGTTACTGAATCCAACATACATACAGTACGTTGTTCATATGCATATGACAACATTCATCTTGTTATGATGGCACTTTGTTTGCCAATCTCCTGCAAATAAGATTCTTTGACATCAGGGACCTTGAATTACAAATGAATTGCGAGTATCAATATCAAATCTTTAACAACTGTTATACATAACCTATTTAGTTTTGTATACATAACCAAGTTTCAAGTTATCATCCTGATCCTGTTGTGTCATCACCTGATTTCCTCAAGGATCCAGGAGCAAATGTTTATGCCCGAATCTCACAGATGCATGTTTCATCAGCAAAATCACTGCACGAAATAATAAATGAAAGTAGAGGGAAAAGTATACAGGAATAAGTTCTGTGGAGAAACTAAATTAAATTTAGTATTAATATGTGTTTATGCACATAAAGAATATGGTTATTTTTTAAATCAATGAACAAGACATATCTACTTGTTACACCATTCGTATTAACACTGTATTATTTCTCTCAAGTGTATATTGTGATAACAGCATGAAATGCATTTCATTAAGTTAAAGTGTGCTGGCATTAATGTAATGGCTGATGGCATCTCTAATTTCAGAAGCCTGCAGAGTTCGTTTCATGGGGATATTTTCCCTACCAACACAAACAGGGTTATAGAATGTCTGTGGGCTATTGCTTCTCCTCAGACAAGAATTCATCCCTTTGGTCTACTAGATATTTTATAGGCTTAGAAGTATTAAACAAAACATAGCACCCTTGCCACTTCTTCTCAAGAAGAAAAACTAGTTTGTCTACAGTTGTACAAAAGCATCTTTCAGATTTTTTCATACTAATTAGATTAATAGTGGAATAGAGGATGCTGGGAGCATATGCAACTCCTTAAATTTTTATGTAAGATAACCAATTGGATGGTTCATCATGTAAAAGAAGAAAACATTATGTCTTGTTTTTGTAGTTTTGCCTAGGATGTATTGGAATGAAAGAGGAGACTATTCTATTACTTGTATTCATGAGTTTTATAAGATTTTAGCAAATTATCAGAATCAATACTCTTTTGTGAGGAGTAGTTTCGAAATTGCCCAACTTCTGCAATGCTGGGATTGGTATGCGTTGTTCTCTTTGACATAATGTAATACACCATAAGCAATTAGGTCCTCAGGAAAAGTTTGGGAAGACGATATGAAACAGCGTGAAGCAGCAGTGTATTTCTGTGATGTGCCTATTATGTTTACCTGAGAACTTTCTAAAGACTAGAGATTTTTACTTGGCATAAAACTGCACAGTACAGACTCAGATTTACAGTCTATTTTAACAGGCATTGAGCTCCATGGCTGTTTCAGCTGCCTTGCTCTTTGCTTCAAAATGAAGGGGTGGGGGGGGAAGAAAGAAAATGTACAAACAAGTAGACTGTATTACTGAGTCTCTTAAAACTATCTTGTACAACAACTACTTATGAGCATGCCTTACATGCAAGGGCAGCTAGGCTTGATGAGTGGCATAAGTCTATGTGCCGTACCCAACAGGTATGTTTCAGAAAAACAGTATGTGATTAAAACAGAATTATTAGTATATGTCACTAAGGAAGATCAGATTAGAGACTGACAAGAGCTGTGTTATTAATATATTTATACTAGAGACCTTTTTGGTATTTGGTATTTTCCAAAAGGATGCCATATTGTAATAGACTTAAAGGGGGGGGGGGATCCAGGTGGGAGCCCTCATATACCACAATGCAGAGATGGGAAGTAATTATAACACTCTTCATTTTCATATAGTTTTAATGAATGTATATTTACATTTTGACACATTTGACTCTCACCTATGAGAAACACATAGGTATATATAGACATATATATGTATATATATCTGTGCATATATATATATGTATGCATATATCAATATATTATAAAATAAATTTATATTAATATGTATATAATTATTCATTTTTTTAGGTATAAAGTTTCATAATAGTGTGGCATAGTGAGAAGATTATAGTCTATAGCAGAGTATTGTATTTAATCTAAATTCCATTGTTTATAGTTTATTTCTAAGTGGACATATCACTTCTTATTCCTTAGCCTCAGTTTTATTATTTGTAAAAAGTGAATGTTAATAATTAATAACATTTACAAAGACATGGGAGGATCAAGAGAAATACAAGATTGGGCTAAGAAAATGCCAATAAATAATATGTATGTGGGTCAACCCATGACATGGTGGTTAAAATGGCTGAGTCCCACATAGTCTACTATGTGATTTGAGTCATGGACCTGAGCTTCAGAAACACATCGGGTACATGTGTATGCATTCCAAAAATCCCAAAAGGAAAAATGGAAAAGTGACAGCAATATGATGACATGGGGGTGATGCTTTCCCACTTTCCTACTCTCTCTCTCTTTCTGTCTCTCTCCAGTGAGCACTGTCTGACAAAATTTAAGAAAAAACGAAAATGTGAAAGAGAAAGAGAGAGGGAGAAAAAAAAGAAAGGAAAAGAAAAGGGAATAAAGAAGAAAAAAAGAGTATATACCAAAAAGACATTTGGCATCTTTGAGATCTTTGCCATTGATAGTTCATAAATCAATTGAATCGGCCAATTAATCATGGATCATTCACTTCCAAACATTCACTACTTATTTTTTTCTTCTTTTTTTATTTTTGAGAGGTTTTTGGTATAAGGTGTGTGTGCTCCCCAGAAAGAGAGAAACAGAGAGACGGAAACTGAGAAATCATACCCCCTCCCCGGGGTTTGGGGATGGCCACACTGCAATTCTTTCTCCTCCATTCTCCTCTTGGGTCTTGGGCATGCATGCACACGTGCCAGGCGTGAGTTTAAGCCATCGGGTCCTGGATTTTAACTGCGGTTGACACATGGGAGTCCAGCAATGTAGCCATTACGCCAACTGCTGGTCCCTCACTACTTGTTTTCTATGTGCCATATATTGTTCTGAGAAGTAAACCCTCAATGCTGAACCTGACAAGTTCTCTCCAAGAAAGTAAATTGTGAAGAGAACATACTTCCTGGGACAGTTTTATTTTTGTATCCTGGGCCCTTCTTTTATTCTCTCATTTTGGGTATTTAGAAGCAGCTTCATAATTGGTCCATTAGCCAATTGAATCCATCCAGAATACTCATGAGTCAAGTCAGACAGGGATAGTAGCTACTATCAGTGAATAGATATGGTTATTTCATTGAGACACAAAGTTTTATAGGTCTTAAATCTCATGAAATTACCACATTATGCCCAGACATTAGGACAGTCTCCTGATCTAAAAAGAAAAGCTTCTGTGCCTAGATTGGGTAAAAATCAATATCAATGAATATCCTAGTGATACATAATATATTTTTAACTTAAACATAGTTTTAGTAAAGCCACTTAACAAAAAAGGGAAAATAATTATTTTTAAAGACATAGAAATCAAGATAGTTCATGACTTCTCAGAAATAATACAATTTAAGTATTTTTTTTTTTTTTTGGAGACATTTTCTCTGTAGGGCGCGTGCGCTCGCCAGACAGACAGAGAGAGACAGAGAGACAGAAAGCGAGAAATCACCCCCCAGGGGGGATGGTCACGCCGCAATCCCTTCTCCTCCATTCTCCTCTCGGGATCTTGGGCACGCACGCACACGCGCCCGGCGTGAGTTTTAAGCCACTGGGTCCGGGACACAAACCGCGGTCGACTACGTGGAAGTCCAGCGACAGAGACATTACGCTAACTGCTGGTCCCAAAAATAATACAATTTAAGTTGTTTGAATGGAAAACATAGCCAAAAGTGCATGCAGCCAGTCAGAGGTTAATAGATATTTAGATAATAACACGTGGTCCCTACTAACTGTTTAGTACATAGAAAATAATTCTGGACTAATAAAATTTCAGTTAGTCCTAGAAGGTTACATACCTTATTTTCATTAAAACTAATAAATAATTAGGAAAAAAGAAAGCTAATCAAATATCTAACCCCCGATACTTTAAGTAATTCTGTTTTTTTTAATAATTTTTTAAAATTTATTTATATATGTTTTAATTTGACCAGAGAGAGACAGAATAAGAGAGAGAGTGAGAAATCAAGCTGTTAGTTCTGGGACTCAAACCGTGATCAGCCATGTGGGAGTTGAGCAACCCTTAACCACCACGCCACTTGCCAGCTCCAATGTCATTCTGTTTTTAATTCAAGTAGTTCTAGCCTACCATTTCCCTCTCTTGATTTCTCTCTGCTCTACCAAAATCAGATATGAACTGGCTGACAATACATTATACACATTAAGATGATTTCCTTTTCAGAGGTAGCTTGCAAAGTTACAAATTACCACATATATTGCTTATTTTCTATCTTTAATTTGTATATTTGTCAAGACCAACTTCCTCGAATATATTTCTCAGAAATTGAATTTTTCTGTTGGAAATAAAATAAGTTCCATAGTTATCTATCATTTAGTTTTGTGTACTTGCTGAGCATCTGATATAGAGTAGCAGCCAGGATGTTCAGATACGATAACAAAATGCATCATTTGGGCTCCTAATTTTTAATAAAACCATGTCTGCAAGCTGATGAACTCTGATAACCTGAAGTAGAGTGTGGCATTTTCCATCACATTATAAGCTTGGTTTTCAAAGACTGGCTTAGAGGAGGTAGCTCATTTCTTCTTATGTGCTTTACTGGCTAACAGATGGATGGAGGTGATTTCATTATAGCTTCATCATCCAACTATTCAAACTTCCTCTATTTTTGGTTTACAGAGAAACAGAGAGAGAGAGAAGAGGAAGTTTTTCTATTTGCAACAGTTAGATATTAGAAATATTTCATTGCATTTCTTTAAGTACTTACCAAAATGATTCTCTCCAATAAGATTTATGTTTAGTATAGACATTAAAAGTTCAATTTCAGGTCATTTTCTCATAGAATATATCTCTACATGCAACAGCAACTACTCCTACAATACATGAATTCTATTTCTGAAAAATTTTCTGAGTAAAAATATTACTCAGAAATTCAAAATCTACGTTGGCATTCTTTACCATTTGCTAATTAGTTCCACTTGTTTGGTTAGACTGTAAAAACAGAGTCTAGCAGAAATGTTTAGAAATAAAATGTTTTCTCACCCAAGAGAATGCGTGTGTGTGTGAGTGTGTGTGTGTGTGCTTGTATGTGTGTCTATATAAGTCTTCTATTATACCATACAAAATTATTTATAATGTGGCCATTGCATGTTAATCTGTCCCCTCTACCATGTCTTATGGACTGATTAGGTATTAATAAAAATAAGAGTCAAGCCATTTTTTAGTTCTTTTTTTCTTTACCTATTTCTGCCACAACATATATTTACTTTAAGGATAAAATTATATATTAAACTTTAACAATGTGCTAAATTATAATAATGTGTAATTCACTCACCTCTTATTTTTTTCTTGCCATAGAGCCTTGGTGCTTATCAGAGATAGAGAGTTAAAAATGTAAAAGCACCCCCCCCCCAAGTGAATAGTCACATTGCTATCATTTCTCCTCCATTCTCTTCGTGGGATATTGGGCACACGTGCACATGCCCAATGTGTTTTAAGCCTCTGTGTCTAACACTCAAATCATGCAGTAGAATATGTGATATCCAGCTGCCTTAACTATCAAACCACTGATTGGCCTACAACAATCATAGTTGTTTGTTTTTAAATGAATGAGGAACAGCTAGTGGCATGAAAGTTACTACAACTGGATCCCACATGGCAGAATGCAGTTCCAGTCCCAAATGAGGGGCTTAGAAAACATAGCAAGCACATGCACACACCCAAAATCTCAAAAGGAGGAGAAATAGAAGATAAGGAATTGGAAGGTAGCTATCCTCTTGGGGATGCTTTCTCACTCTCTCTCTGCCTCTCACCAGCTAGTGTACACACCCTAAAGCAAATTTAAAAAGAGGAAAAAAAGTATTGTTGAAAGAATTTATGCATTGAATAAAATAATCAATAGCCAATTAATTTGGGCTGATTTTTACTGAAATGAATGGACTAGTATTCTAATGATCTAGTTGTGTATTCAGTGTTGTAAACTCAAAAACTATACTGTTTTACGTTAGTTTTTACCAAATGAAATTTTAGCTATACTACTTTTTAAAATTTATTTGTTTATATTCATTCACTATCCAGTATACAAAATGAGATTTTCCATGTATTGGCTCAATCAAGGATATTACCATGTATGTTATCACTAACAATTTTCCATTTCTTGTTTCTTATATATTTTGCTTCTTTTTGTTTTTCTCCCTTGATTTCCTACCTCTCACCCTCTGCCATTTCCCACCCTCTTCCCACATTGTCTCTGGTATCTACAATTGCTTTCCATGCTTATTTTTTTTCACATTGTATTGATTCACAAAAATCTTAATTAATCTAAATATTTTCAATAGCAAGCGCAGCTGATATATACATATCTATGAACACATGTCTGGCTTTAGGCATAAACCTCAGTGAGTAGAATGAACATACTATAAAGTAACACCAAGCTGGGACTATATAGCTTACTGCAGTTAGTAAACAGGTATTTTTAATGCATTTTTTAATTTCAAGAAAAACAGTTTTAGTTTTAATAGATCAAAATAAAAAAAAGTTAAGAGAAATTTGCTTAAGGCTTAGAGCCAGAAAAAAAGGTTAGTATTCAGTTTGAACAGTAGGTAGATGAACCTATTAACAGTTCAAAAGACAAAAATCCTTAAATCTGGAAAACAAAGCATAGAAGAAAATCAGTAATGTTTTAATGTACTCATGTCAGGTCAACATTTTAAGACTGGGTCAAATGATGATTGAAGATTCAGTAGTAGACACAAGAAATTAGACACAAACACAGAACTAGGCATGTAAAAATAATAATAGAAAATTAATTTTATATGATAAAGTTAACTAATGAGAAATCCCACATTCCAGAAACAACCAACCAAACAATAAAGCCAAATACTTACTTCTAATAGATAATGTACTTACTACCAATCATATAAGATAGAACGGCGTTCCTCACTTTTGGGTCTATTAGTGCATGTCAAAGAGAAGAGGGAGAACAAAGATGGGGGAGAGACATACAGTATTTGCTCGATGTGATTTGGGTTCCCTTTCTTCAGAATGGCCAATTAATGTTACAGTATGAATAATATATAGTTTGTACAGCGGACTCAGATATATATCATACAGATTTATACATTGTTTTGTAGAAATAGTCTGGATCTCCAATCCTATAACAAGTCTCATATACAGTGATTCTTGAACTAATTTTTCTAATAAAGTTTAGTAATACCAGAATATACATAGAAGTCTGAAGAACTAATATTAGTGAATAAAATCCTTTTTTTTTTTTTTTTTGGAGAGGATTTTGCTATAGGGCACGTGCACTTGCCAGAAAGACAGAGAGATAGAAAGTGAGAAATAACCCCCGGGGTGGTGGGGTGGCCTTCATTCTCCTCTCGGGATCTTGGGCATGCATGCACACGCCCCTGACGTGAATTTAAGCCACTGGGTCCAGGACTCAAACTGCGGTCGGCTCCATGGGAGTTCAGCAACATACCCATTACGCTAACTGCTGGTCCCGTGAATAAAATTCTTAACTTGTTGATAAAGCTATTATTTTTATTAAAGAAGCCTTACATTTGGCTTATCTTACACAGGTCCTGATACATTAGGTAGGAGAGGTTATATAGATCTTGTTCGCTGATGGCTCAGTAATTGCCTTCAATGCAAAGTAAGATAATTAGAGACATTAGATTATTATGGTAAAGGATGAATCATTCTCTAGCAATTTGATTTTTTTTTTTTTAGAGGTTTTTGCTATAGGGCACGTGTGCTCACCAGACAGAGAGAGACATAGAAACAGAAAGCAAGAAATCACCCCCCTGGGGGGATGGTCACGCTGCAATCCCTTCTCCATTCTCCTCTTGGGATCTTGGGCACGCACACACACACGCCCGGCATGAGTTTTAAGCCACCAGGTCCGGGATGCAAATCGCGGTCGACTACGTGGGAGTTCAGCGACTTAGCCATTGCGCTAACTGCTAGTTCCCTCTCTAGCAATTTGAAAGAGATTTATGGATTATTGTGGAGATTTGTTCAATCATAGAAATAGTTTTTGGGATAAGAGTTATCAGATATGCTAACATAGGCCCAAGCATTGTTTTTCTTAGATTCAGTTATGTTTACATAAGTCTGGAGGATTAGTACTATAATAGTAAAGCAAACTGATACAGGGAATACCTGCAGGAGGGCTCAAGCAACCTTCCTGTAAAGAAATTATCCTAAGGGGGGAAAAATACTTGAAGTAAAGAAAGTATATTTACAACTACTTTATGATTGACTGAAACCAACCTACATATCAGAATGTACCATGATGAATTGATTGATATATAAGTAAAATGGTGACTTTTTCCTCAGTCTTTATGCTTATAAAATGTTATTCTTTTAACAATTAGTTTTTTGGGTTTTTTTTTGTTTTTTGGAGAGTTTTTTTTTTTTTTTTCCCACTATAGGGCGCGTGCGTTCGCTAGACAGACAGAGAGAGACATAGAGACAGAAAGTGAGAAATCACCCCCCAGGGGGGATGGTCACGCCACAATCCCTTCTCCTCCATTCTCCTCTCAGGATCTTGGGCACGCATGCACACACGCCCGGCGTGAGTTTTAAGCCACCAGGTCCGGGACGTGAACCGCGGTCGACTATGTGAGAGTCCAGCGACATAGCCATTACTCTAACTGCTGGTTCCCTTAAAAATTAGTTTTCTGAATTGTCAAGATATTTTACAATGGAAGACTTATGAGCATGTGCTCAGTCCACCATTTTGACTCGACCACTAGTTTTTATTTTCTGAGTAAACTTTCATTGCATCAATTTGTTTATATTCAGAAATAGTGAAGATAAAACTACTATCCTCTTGGTCATTACAAGTGAGATCTAGGGATACCTTATAGATATGCATCATCTATTTACATTGCTATTTCATAGTAACTTATTTTTATAAAAATTACTCATTGGTGAGAGATATGAGACATTTATTACACATGAACATAATAGTGTTTATGTTACTATAAAGTTTTGTTACTCTGCGAAGGCATAGTCTAACCCCTATGTTTATTAAATATTTCCTTATTACAACAACATACATATTTAAATCTCATTTTAGTTATTATACTCTGTTATATTTTGTTATGGTATTCTATAACCAAATAAGTATATAATGTTATTATAATATTATCATGTCATTAATTTAATCTAAACATTAATTGTCTTCAACTGCCTGGTATATTCCTGTATAGTGTGAACAATTTTATTAAGTTCTTAAAAAACTTGTGTCAGTTGAAAGTAAAGATACATACTAGATTATCAAAAATATTGTTTGAATATGTTATGTAACCCAAAAGTATTCTTCTAATAGTCAGGAAATAGTAATGTAATATCCTGAGAAATCAAATATTAAACAACTACTTAGTAATATAGATGTCTTTTTTTAATTTGCAGAGCCTTTATGCAAAAATTTAAGTAGGTGATATTACCCTGCTTACATTTTTATTCTAGCTATTAACTTTCCATATAAAACACAATATTTAGGGTTCTTCTTTTTTCTTAACAATATCGTAGGTCAGACATACATCTAAGAAAACACTGAGAAAGAAAAGTTGGAAATGTGGCATTTTTCAAAGTGATTCCTTTGTTTCCTAGATTCTATAGAGCACTCTTCTCATCCATGTGGATATAAGCTACTATTGTTATCTTCAGAATCTTGGGATAGTTTAGTAAACAACTCTTGTCTTTTTTTTTCTTTAGAGGTTTTTTTGCCATAGGGCATGTGCACTCACGGGTGGAAAAAGAGAGACAAAGAGTAGGAAAGTGAAAAATCACCTCCATGGGAGGAATGGCCAGGCCACAACCCATTCTCCTCCATTCTCCTCTTGGGATCTTGGGCATGTATACGCACTCAGCATTTCTTATTTTTTTTTAATTATTTTTTATTTAGGTTTATGTCTGTCTGTCTGTATGTATGTACTTTAATATTTGACCAGAGAGAGAGAGAGAGAAAGTGAGAAAGCAAGCTGCCAGGTCTGAGACTCGAACCATAGTCGGCCACGGGGGAGTCCAGCACCCTTAACCACCACACTACCTGCCAACCCGCTAGCATGATTTCTAAGTCACTGGGGCTGGGATTCCAACTGTGGTTGCCATGCAGAAGTCCAGCAATATAAGCACTACATACACCATCTGCTGGCCCCAATAAACAACTTTAAAACTGCTGCCTCAAACTGACAGCGTTCGGGGAACTGTACAGGACAGATAGGTGGCCAAACGAGATTACCTCCCTGCTCTTTGCTCTCTCTCTTCCAAGGTCCTTATCTGACTCCCAACCAACTTCATTTTACCACTGAGTCAACAATGCTTGGTATTGACAGTAGACTGCCAGCAAGGTGCAAAACTGTTCAAAATACACATTCTAGAATAATCTCTGGATCCTTTCATAAAAAGAACTGGTCCCCCTCACAGTCATTTAACCCTTCACTATATAGTGATGGTAAATCCAAAACACCAGTATATATTTAGTACAGCTTCCTGCATAAGTTAGCCTTTGATTGTGATTTTACCTGAAAATTAATGAAGGGCTGGCAGGTGGCATGGTGATTAGGGGCGCTGGACTCTCACATGGCTGTCCACACTGCAAATCCTGGACCTGGCAGCTTGTTTTCTTACTCTCCACCCTCAAACTCTCTCCCTCTCTGATAAAATTAAAATAAATAAATAAATAGGTAAATAAAGTTAAATAAAATAATTCTTAAAAAACTAAGTTAATGAGTCTTATGTATATGGACAAAGATGTGCAATATAAAGTGAGCTATACACAAACTATATTACTTATAGACATAAGCTATTTTACTAGTTGATTGTCATTATAATGAAATAAATCATCTATTTATATAGAGAAGAGTTAATAAGTCAAAATAAACTATACCTTCTAAAGGATAATTCCAAAATTTCATTATTATGAGATAAAACTTCCGGTCTTTCTGCAGTGCTTTTCCCTATTGAATTGGAGTTATGGCAATCAAAGAAATAGATTCTTGCATTTTTGAAAATTTAAACTGCAATTAGATACAAATGACTTTAAAAATCCATGCAGCTCTGCACATTTATATGGTTCCTAAAAATGAAACTATCAAATATCTCCAAATAATAAGCACCTTTATTTTAATTTTTTTAAATTATTTTATTTAACTTTATTTACTTATTTAAATTTGATCAGGGAGAGACAGAGTGAACGAGAGAGAGGGAGAGTGAGAAAGCAAGCCTCCAGATCCTGGATTCGAATCGCGGTTGGCGATGTGCGAGTCCACCGTCCCTAACCACCATGCCACCTGCTGGCCCCATATTTTAATTTTTAATGTTTTATCATTTGAGATTTTCTCTTGACTCTAAGACTGCTTTAAGTAAAAAATGTAATACTGTATTTTGCACTATAACCTGATATTCTTATTGCATGCATTTGAATTCAAAAGTCAAAAATTGAAGTAGACTTTTATAGTTTCAGAATTTAAAATACAAACTGAAATTGTTAAAAACAATTAATATTGGTCGTAATTTTTTAATGATAATGATTTTCAAGAAACACTGAATTGTGAACCTGGAAACATATTTCATTTATTCTTTTTATATTTTATAACATATTTAATTTATCCTTGAACAGTTAAAAATGTATTATAAGCTACTAAAATTCAGTTCTTCTACTTTCCCTTCCCATATCAATTTCCTTTTGATGGATTGAGTTAATTCAGGAAGTAAATTATTTGACCTGGCTAATCTGTACTGTCTCCAAAGCAGATACTGTTGCTCTCCATTTTCAGAACTCTCATTTTCCCCCCTCTATATGCCAGTTAAAATTTAAAAAGAGAAGGAAAAACAAAAATAAATAAATAAAATAAAACAGCAGTCAAATGTAGGTCTTTATGGAAAATTAAGTATCTTAGGTTCTAATTTTTTAATTTTACATATACATGTGAATGGGTGTGAACACAATGTATTATATTGGCTTTCTGTTCTAGTACTTTAGGATCCAAAAGTTAGCATACCATTCTTCCAATGAAAGCTTATTCTGCTATTCATTACAAGATTTGGGAGATGTCCTATAAACAGATACCAGTGCTCCATTTCGGATCTCCCAAATCCTTAACTTCTTATGTCATCACAATTTTTGCAAAAGATTGAATGGAACAGTAGAAACCTTCTAAGTCTCTATATACCTTTAAATTGAATTTATAGCGATCAATTTTAAAGGTATAAAATGCTGTTGAAAGAGATTATGATTCCTACTAAAAATTGTATATTAATTAAATGTATGAGTTAAAATTGTTCAAAATGATGAAATAGCCTTGTTGGGTTTTCTGTTTGTTTTTTTTGTTTTTGTTTTGTTTTTGTTTTTGTTTTGTTTTGTTTTGTTTTTGCTTTTAACATTCCCATATTTAAATAAATTGTAAGAGAGAGAAAAAAGCTTTTGGTAGAGAAATATATTCATTCCTACATCATCCTGTCAATGCAATGGCAGAGCAGATAGCTTTTCTGCCCAGATTAAGAAGAGTGATTTTTATTTGCCAAGTCAATAGCAGTAATATAGAAAAGGTAAGTTATTTTATTACTGAGATTGTTTCAAAACTGCTGTGTTAAATATCCATTCAAAGCCAGTTACTAGTGGTGGAGTTTACTTAACAAAATTAGAATGGAAATATGAAATCAAATGTACAAATTATTTGATGGTAGTGATATTGTCTATAGTATCATACATGATGTTTGCATTATAAAGAAATTTCAAGATGATCCATGATGTAATCCTAACCCTAACCTTTTGCAAGGAAATACCTTCTTTCTCTATTATTCAAGAAAAGCCCCTTAGAGTTAAGCAAAAGCAGTATTTTGGGATGTCGCACAGTTTGACACATGGTTAGTGGGTCCATTAATGTCATTTAAAATACTATTACTGTTTCTTTCACTTGGCAGGAATCAAATTATTTTTGTTGAGGATGAGGCACAAATGAAATAAGTAAAACATATTTTATGAGATTCGTTTGATGAACTCTAACTATTGAAGTCTGCCTATTTACATTTCGTCTAATCATCCCCCTTCATAGATGTGGATTACTGAAACTCCTCTCGGGCGAGGCCAGCAAACAGTGTAATGGTTACAATTCTAGACTCCCACATGGCCAACCGTGGTTCAAGTCCTGGACCTAGTGGCTTGAAACTCACGCTGGATGCATGTGTGCCCAAAAACTTGAGAGGAGAATGGAGGAGAGGGCATTGCAGTGTGGAAATCCTGCCTGGAGGATGATTTCTAGCTTTCTGTCTCTCTGTCTCTGTCTCTCTGGCGAGCACACACACCCGATCGCAAAAGTCTCTCTGAAAAGAAAATCATCTTTTGAGAAAAATCCATGACTCCCCAACACATAGTTCGAAAATAACCATATTTCAGTTATATTAAATAAAGATACTGAGGTTGGAATCTTAAGGACTATGTTATCAACAAGTTTTTTTATTGGCTCTTATACCCAGTTGGCTTTGAGAAGCAAGTTATGTTTCACTCCTGTTCCCAACACATAGCCTTCTCCTATGGTAACTCTAGCAAAATTCTCTCTTTAATTTGAAAATGCAATTGACAACTTTGAAAGGGTGTCTATTTCCTTATCACTAGAACTTCTGGAGGTTTATTCTTCTCACAATGTCTATGTTTATTATTAACTTTTACCCACCATCTTTACTTTTATTCTCAATGGAAACATTGGCCATGCTCTCTTGAGTTTTACTTGCATTACAAGGTGGAAGTGACCAAGCAATAACATTTTTAAACCACGCAGTGCCAGAAAATGCATTTTCATTGCCTGAAGCATGCTGATATCTAAAACAAATAGCAACACTAATCATTCATTTTGAAGAATTTTAGCTCATGCCTCCACAAATACAGGGAAGATTTCTGTAGGAAATCATGCCAAATAAGCTTTCTCCCTATCATTTATGCCTCTAAAATTGATCACTGTAAATACTCTGGATGATCTCTAATATCCCAGTCAATTCTTTGCAAAACAAAATTACAAAACTGTCTCTTAAATGCATTGGGGTTACAAACCGTTAAAGAGAAAATGTGAGATATATAGGTATTTTATCACTTATAATTTATCAATTATTTGTACTTATATCAAACCTCTGTCTTAAAATGTGAAAGTTTCTTAAATTATGTTTTAAAACGTGTTATAGCTTGAAAGTGTATTTAAGAAAATCTCAAAGTGATGATCTCATATGAAAAAAGTCTGTATTATATATTGCTGAGTAGTTAAGTTATTAAATACAAACATGATTAATATAAAAGGGAGAATATGGTTAGTGGGTCCATTAATGTCATTTAAAATACTATTACTGTTTCTTTTACTTGGCAAGAATCAAATTATTTTTGTTGAGGATGAGGCACAAATGAAATAAGTAATACATATTTTATGAGATTCATTTGATGAATTCTAACTATTGAAGTCTTTCTCTCTCCTGGGATTTGGAGGAATCAAAGAAAAGAGAGGGTAAAATAAAAGATTTACTTAGATCTATAATCTCTGCAAGAGTTTAGGCCTATTTTGTTCACTGATATGTTCCAACCAAGGAGAACAATTCCTGGCAGATGCTTACCCATATTTTTGTATGAAATCAAATCCAGTAGTTAAAACTTTAATCTAGCTTTAGACTTTTTATTCTTTGTTTTAGCATCAAACTTATTTAGCAGATATACATTAAATTTATATGATACTTGAAGTAAATATGAATTTCAGATAAAAAGAAACCTCCCTATCATGTGTCCATTGGCATACCTCCAAAAGTAGACCATCAGTCACATAACATATATATTGAACACTAATTCAATAGCTATTTATCATTAACCAGCTATCTTCGAAAACTATTCTGGTGCAGGGATAAAATGGAGAATGTTAGTCTCTACACTCAAGTAATTACAGTTTGGTAGGGCTATACAAACCAAAAAAATTTATAATACACTTTAGTAAGTAAAACAAAAGAGATATGTGCAGCAGTAGTGGTTTTCTGTTTTTACTTATGATTTATCCCAAGTCTTGGTGGAATGTGCCTAGAGCTAGAGATATTTTTCTTCCTTTTATAAATATTAAATTATTTTATGCCTATCTGCTTCAGCTTCTGAGGCCTTATCATGATAACTGGATGATCCTAAAATACCTCTGGTTCAAGATGAGTTAGAAACACTATGTGGACTCATTAGGCCAGGAACCCAAAGGAGTATTGACCAGGCTGATCAACCTACACCACGTGGAGCATTCTTAGACCAAGACTTCTAAGTCCAAGTTTAAATTATTTAACAGTTTCTTTATGTTATTGTAACATATAAACTTGTAACAGTGCTTTGGCTAATGAACACAGCCATGCTTAGACTACGCGATACCACATCTAGAACAGTAGATGACTTTAATTTTATTTATTTAAGTATTTTTATCTTCTGATGAGCACATGTACTCACCTGAGAGAGACAGAGAGAAAGAGAAAGAAGGAGAGAACGCACCTCTCAATGGGAAATGGTCATGCTGTGACTACAGTAATCCCATTTCCTCCATTTCTGCATCTGGTCAGGATTTGGTGGCACATCCACACATGCGCAGCATGTTTTTCAAGCTGTCAGGTCCAGGGTTCAACCCAAATAGCCAGGCATGTAGTATCCAGCTCTCTTAACCACTAGGCCCCAGGGCTTACCCACGGCAGACGGTTTTATCTTGAGAGAACATGGTTATTATAAGATCCTTTAACAATGCTCCTACCCAAATAACTAAACCCTATTTACTGGATATTTCTAATCCATTGGCCACTTACCTATCTACAACTTAGTATAATACCCACACTACCATAATTTCTAAGCCTTTATCATTTTGAAATTGACTAAACAGCATTTCATTTGGATTCAGTAGATCTAGGAATCCAGATTTAGCACTTTACTAATAAATCCTTTAACCTCTATTTTATTTTACTTTTTGAGAATGGTAACAAAAGGCTTGGAATAAGAATTCAGTAATCACCACACCACAGATTTGTGTGAGAATCAAATAAGTTGAATATCTATTAAATACTGTTGCAAAACAGGAAATTGAGAGCAGATATCCAATAAAATAGTTGCATAAGTACTTCTTATACAAAGTGTTAAAATATTATTCCTTTCCAATTCATCTACCTGGTTTTTTTGCTTTTTATAAATCCTGATCTCTGGGATATAACCTTGCTTTTTGTCCCACCAGGATTTTGCCACCACTGAATGTGTCCCTAGCTTATGAATCATACATTTCATTTTTTAGTAAAATAGTTCACCTACCAGGTACACTCTCCTTGTTGCCCCTGAGAATGAGTAAAAGGTTTACTAATATTTGCATGATTGTTGATATCTAATATAGAATCTGTTACATAGTAAGAGCTCAGGAAGGGTTCAGTAGATGCATTTATTTATTACTTATTAAATTACAAACACCATGCTAATTTATGAATATACACTGGTGGACACAACAGGCAAGGAGCCAGACTATAGACCGTGTAGACAATTCACAATTTCAATTTCTCTGAACTTAAATAAAATGTCTTGTAATTGGAAGCACAGAAGAAAGAGTATTGGGTTGTCAGAAAAGCCATGACACACTTTTGCAAGAGATGATGGTGCTAGTTCAGTTTTGGAGGTACTAGAGTCACTGCATCTATGTTATTGCTATGTCATTTGACAGCTGGCAGTTCAAGCTTCATTCTTAAAAATTTAAGTGATCTGATTGAGTTTTACAATGAATTGAAGATGGAGAAACAAACTGCATTTTTTGCCATATTTTTCTGATTTACTTATATAAAGGGAAGAATGTGTGTCAAGCTTGTGAAACGTTGTGTAGAGTTTAGAGTGACAATACTCTACAAGAACCTCAGTGCCAGGAACAGTTTACAAAATTTCCTGCTAATAGTTTTAATCTCAATGATGCTTCTTGATCACAGAGGTCCACTGAGGCTGATAATGACAAAATAAAGGTACCAATCAAGTCTAACACACGTCGCATGACACGAGAGATTGCAGAAACATGGAACATCCACCCTTCATGTATTCACGATCACCTGAAGAAGCTGGGATACATAAGAATGCTCAATATTTGGGTACCTCATGAACTCAAAGAAGTTCATTTGATGGCGTGTATTAACATCTGGGATATGCTCATTAAATTTGAAGAAAACAATCTTTTTTTTGATGTGACTGATAACTGGTGATGAGAAGTGAATTATTTACAACAATGTGGTGTACAAATCGTCTTGGTTCTGATGTGATGATCGCCTCAAATGACATTGAAAGCAGACATTCGTCAGAGCAAGGTTATATTCTCTGTGTAGTGGTGTTTTAAAGTTGTGGTTTTCAAGCTCCTACCAAGGGACAGGACAATTAATTGGAACATGTACTGTTGGCAATTGGATATTCTGAACAAATTCATCATCCAGAAATGTCCAGAGTCGTTGATCATAAAAGAGTTGTGTTTCATCATGATAATACAAGACCACACACAAATTTAATCACCAGTCAAAATGATTAGAGCTTGGAAGAGAGGTGTTGCCACGCCCATCATACTCTCCTGACCTTGTGCCATCAGACTTCCACTTGTGTCACTATCTTCAAAACTCCTGGTATAATGTTCAATTCAGATGAGACTGTAAATCAGTACCATGTTCTGTTTTTCACCAATAAAGACAAGCCCTTCTATGAACAAGGAATGACAAAACTCTGAAAATGATGAAAATTTATCTTTGTTCTTTATATAAATAAATGACCTTGGTAAAAATTAGAAAAAGAAAATAACATGACTTTTCCAAGAACCCAATATATCACAAATTTAGCTGTTAAGAATTTTCCAACATCGATTTTTCTTGAGCATCTATTTTTCAATATACTAACTCTCCACAGTGACTAAGAAAGTTTGTAAATTGAATTTTGAATGGCATGTGAAGAAGAGAATTTTTTTATTTTGTAAAGAGAGACACTTCTAGCAATACATCTCATTATCGATTATATAATTCTACATCACTTGTGAAAAATTAGTTTATGTGACAAGAAGCAGAGCTGTTTTTTCCTAAGAATCTAATCTTCAAGTGACTTGAAACTTTAAACACTGCCAGAATCTGTGTGCTCTATAACTAAAATAATTTTCCATGTTAGGAGCTGGTGCTTATTCCCATAAGATAATATATTTAGGAAACTTAAAGGCTCTTTTTCCATTAGCTTACCAGTCAGGAGAATAGTATAAATATAGTGCATCTGTATTTCAGAAAGGCTTTTAGCAGACACTAATCCTTGTGAATAGAATGGAGAAATATAGACTGAAAAATAATGGACAGTGAGAAATAACCACTGTTCCTATAGGGAATAGAAGAAAAATGTGCCAAACTAAGAAATTAATCTAAGTGCTCAAGAATGGACAAATGAATAAGAAAATGTTGTGTATATACAGAATAGAATATTATTAATCCATAAAAAATTAATTCTGTCATTTTTTACAACATATATGAACTTAGAGGAAATAATGCTAAGTGAAATAAGTCAGACACTGACATAGAAATGCCATGCTTTCTCTCAGTGCTGGAAGTAAAGTAATTTTTTTTAATTTGTGTTAGTTTTTTCCTACAGGGCACATGTGCTTGCCAGAGAGAGCCAGAGAGGACAAATGAGTGGATCGAGACGGTATGGCAAAAGTACTCTATGGAATACTACTCAGCTATTAAACAAACAAACAAACAAACAAGAAGATCATGACATTTGATAGAAAGTGAATAAATATGGAGGATTTACTGCTGAGTGAAGTAAACTAGGGTATGAGATAGAAACATTGTATGTCTCCATTTAACATATATGGCACACTCTATGGCAGAAACCGAAAAGACTAGAGAATATAGAAGCATGGAAAATAGTTAAGGATGCTTAAGACAGTGTGGGAAGAAGGTGGGAGAACTGGAAGAGTATGAGGAAAGAAATTAAGGAGAAAAATAGAGAGGCAAGACATTTATGGGACACAGAAACGGATTATTATTTGTTGATAACATGTATGGTATCCTGAACTGAACTGTCATGAAGGTTATTCATGTTGGGTAAATTCACTTTACGAGCTAAGTGATGTATACTGATTGAATACATAAAGTGAATTAAAATTAAATTAAACTAAAATGTCATGTTTTGGGGACCAGCAGTTAGCATAATGGCTATATCACTGAACTCCCATGTAGTCGACCGCGGTTCAAGTCCCGAACCTGGTGGCTTAAATTAACACTGGGCACATGTGCATGCAGATCCAAGATCCTGAGAGGAGAATGGAGGAGAAGGGATTGTGGCATGACTATTCCCCCCTCAGGGATGATTTCTCTCTTTCTATCTCTCTGTCTCTGTCTCTCTGGTGAGCGCCTGCACCCTGTAGTAAAAACCGCTCCAAAAAAAATTCATGGTTTGAAATGTTATCAAATGCCATACATTGTGCGATGTAGTCTATGTGTATAAGCTCACATAATAGCATCATGTGTGAGAAAGAGATCTCAGCTCAACTGAGTCAAAGATGTGATGAGTCTGCCAAAGTACATAATGAAAAAAGAAACTATAATATATTCTAGAATATTTCTTGAGTATAAAGAAGGTATTGATCCCTGAAAAACGGGAGTTCAAGTCTGAGAATCCTGCTCTAAAGAGTCTTTGACACATGAGCCAGAGTGACTGGGGTGATATGGGAATTCAATTCTGTGTCATGTAAACAGCTGGCAAAGGCTGGTAGAGGCGAGTACGTGCTGAGTTCCCTGGCAAGCACCCTTTGTTTTAAAAATCAGTTAACAGGACACATTGCTACTCTCCCTGGGGCCCATCTCACTGATGAACATTACAGACAAGTTCTTTCCTCTGAGACAAGCAGCATATGGAGTGAAAACTTAATTAAAGCTGTGACAGTGCACTAAGTAAAAGAAAGAAAACAAAGAAGGCAGAGATAGAAATACAGAAAGAATGAGACTAGAGGAAGCCTGGAGAAGGGAAGGAAAGAACTGCTGACAAGGGAGAAAATCCTGGACTCTTGTTCAGCTCCCCAATGACAATACTTTCAGCCCCTACCTAGCAACAGTCTTTTGGAAGATATAGTCATCAGTCATTGGCTCGACAAGCAGTTTTTGAGCATCGGCAGTGGCTTGTCTACTGCTCTGGGAGCAGGAATATAGCCATAAACATGGATAAAAGAGTTCCTCCATTCTCCCGGGATGTATGTTCCAGTGGAAAGAAAGAACATTTACTTATAATTTTGTTATTATGTACATTAAAAAATATTGCATTCAATGCCTTGGAAACAATGCATTGTAGAGAAGAAAAGTTGGGAATAGAGAGACTGGATTAAAATATTACTGTATTAATTCAAGACAAAGACATTGATGAGTAGGTAATATGGGAAGGGAGAAAACTGGATGGGCATCAGACTAATTTTATAAGTAGAGGCAAAAAAGTTTAATGAGGGGCTAGCAGGTGGCATGGTAATTAAGAGTGCTGGAATCTCACTTGGCCCACTGTGATATGAGTCCCGGACCTGGCAGCTTTCTTTCTCACTTTCCCTCTTTCTCTCTCTCCCCACTTTCTGGTCAAAATTTAAGTAAATAAATATAGCTAAATAAAGTACTTCTTAAAAAATTAAAAATTAAAAAGTCTAATGAGGAAAGATGTAAATAAATGAGTCAGAGAATGTATCAAAGTAACTTGCAGAATTTTGACTTGAGGAACTGAGTAGATGCCAGTGCCATATAGTGAGATAGAGAAGGCTCATGGTGGAAGAAAAGAGGATGATCAAACATCAGGTTTGAGATATAGATTTGACATCTAAGAGATGTCCTCAGTCCCAACAGGATAAAGAGATATACATGGTACTTATGTTTTAGATAGAGAAGGTAGAGCAAGACATAATTTAAATATCAAAGATGAATAGAAGCCTAGGAATTAGGAGGAAAATCAGTTAAATGAGGACTTCCAGAAGCTGTGAAACAATGTTTCTTCTTCTTTAGGAAACTGAGTTCTTACAAAGACTTATAGTAGGAGGAGAAATAAAGTTTATCATCAGAATTTACACATTAATGTAGTTATGTAAAAGAAAGCACCTTTATAAATTATAACATTATTTACAAAGGAAACGTTTTCTTACTCATACATTGTTTTCATGTTGACAACCCCCTTTGAGATAGAGATACTATGAATGTACGTGTAAATTACTATTTTTATTGTAATTTTAATTGACACCATAGTTATACATATTTATGGTGTATAGTGTAGCTTTTTTCTATTTTATTTTATAATTTCTTATTTATGGTTAATTGTACATCTTTGTGAGGCACAGTATGGATTGTCAAAGCATGCATGTTTGGTGCAATAATCAAATGTCATAGTAGGAAAATGTCATAGTGTTGTTTTTAAGTGCATGAATATAAGGAGTAATGATCAAATCAGGGTAATAAAGATGTCTATTATCTCAAACATTTATTATGTTGTGAATATTTACATCTTCTCCTTAAGACATTTTAAAATACACATTGAATTTCACCATCTATATTTACTATACTGGACTAGAGTCCATTAGAACTCATTCAACTCCTCTGCTTATATTCCTGTATCTGTTAACCGAGTTCTCCATATTGAATTTCACCAACTATTCTCCCTCTACTGGACTAGAGTACTCTACTAGACTAGAGTACTCTAGAACTACTCTAGTACTCTACTAGGCTGAAGTACTCTAGAACTCATTCCACTCTTCTGCTTACACTCTTGTGTCTGTTAACCAAGTTTGCCATATACCTCCTTCGCAGCTACTGATATTCCCTATTTTTACTTCTAGGACCAGCAAATAGCATGGTGATTGAAGTATTGAATCCCACATGGTCAACTGTCCAGTCGAGTACTGGACCTAGCACCTTTAAAAACACACTGGGTGTTTGTGTGCCCATGCCCCAAATCTCAAGAGGATAGTGGAGGAGAAGGGACTGTGGCATGACCATCCCACCTAAGGGCTGATTTCTTTCTTTTTTTTTTGTAATTTTATTTTATCTTAATTCATTTTATACATTCAACCAGTATACATCACTTACATTGTAAAGTGAATTTTCCCAATATGAATATACTTCATGATAATACAGTTCAGGATACTATACACATTATCAACAATTAATAATCCATTTCTGTGTCCCATAAATGTCTTACTTCTCTATTTTTCTCCTCACTTTCTTTCCTCATACTCTTCCCCTTCTCCCATCCTCTTCCCATACTGTCTTCAGTAACCCCAACCATTTTACATGCTTCTATATTCTCTAGATTTTCAGTTTCCATCATAAAGTGTGAATAGTCAGTATATGTTAAGTGGGGACATACAATGTCTCTCTCTCTCATACCCTGGCTTACTTCACAAAACAATAAATCCTCCATATTCATCCACTTTTAATAAAATGCCTTGATCTTGCTCCTTTTATGGCTGAGTAGTATTCCATAGAGTACATGTACCACACCCTCTCAATCCACTCATTTGTCTTTTCTGGCTCTCTGGCAAGCACATGTGCCCTATAGGTTAAAACTAACACAAATAAATAAATAAATATATATATATATATATATATTTTACTTCCACCACTGGGAGAAAACATATGGCATTTGTCTTGTTGTGCCTGACTTATTTCACTTAGCATTATCTCCACCAGTTTCATACATGTCACAAATGACAGGATTTTTTATGGATTAATAATATTCTATTCTGTATATACACTACATTTTCTTATCCATTTATCCCTTGTTGAGCACTTAGATTGATTCCCTAGTCTGGCTATTGTGAATAATGCTACAAGAAACATGATAGTGCAGATATCTCTTCAACATACTGATTCTCTGATTTCCTTTTATTTTATTTCTTTTTCATATAATAAACAGCTGTGGCATTACTGGATAATAAGTTAGTTTCATTGTTATATTTTGAAGAAAAAAATTACTCTTTTCTAAAATGTGCTAATTTACATTACTACCAATGGCTCATGAAGTTCTCTTTTATTGATAACTTGACAGCATTATTATTTATTTATTTAGAGAGATTTTTGTTCTAGGGCATGTGTACTCTCCAGAGAAACAGCGAGACAGAAAACGAGAAATCACCCACTAGGACGGATGGCCACACTCCATTCTCCTCTTGGGACTTTGGGCACACATATCCAGCATGACTTTTAAGTCACAATTCTGTGACTCAAAACAGTGTCAACCTTGTGGGAGTCCAGCAACATAACTATTATGCCATCTGCTAACCCCAACATTTCTCTTCTATATATTTGCCATTCTAGCTGTAGTGAGTTGATATTTTATCATGTTTTTTATTTGCATTTTGCTGATAATTAGTGATGTTAAACATCTTTTATACACTTGTAGATCATGTGTGTATCTTCTTTTGAAAAATATCTATTAAGATAATTTATCCATTTTTTAAAGGAATTATTTATTTAGGATGTCGTAATGATTATGTCATTGAACTCCTGCATAGTTGACCGCAGTTCAAGTCCTGGACCTAGCAGCTTAAAACTCACACTAGTACGTGTATGCATCTAATCCTGAGAGAAGAATGGGAGACCAGGTATTGTAGCATGGCCATCTATCCTGGGTGGAGAGGGTGATGTTTCACTTTCTGTTTCTCTCTAGTAAGTGCACATGCCCTATAACAAAATTTCTCTTAAAAAAGATTTATTTATTTAATTTGATTTATTATTATTAATTTTTAATTTGCTATAGGGCACATGTGTCCACCAGAGAGAAAAAAATTTAAAGCAAGGAAACAAGTTGTCAGGTAAGTTACTTGTTCATTCTGGTTTTAATCCCATGCAATATGTACAGTTTGTGAATGCTTTTTTTTCATTCTGTAGATTGTTTTCACTTTGTTGATTGCTTCCTATGTTATGTAGAATCTTTTAAGTTTGCTAAAAATCCAATAGCCCTATTTTTTGCTTTTCAAAAAAATTTATCTAAGATCATTGCCTAGACCAATTTCCTAAAGCATTTTTCCTATAGTTTTGTCAGGTAACTACATGTTTTCATGTCTTATGCATAAATATTTAATCATCTTGAGACTATTTTTTATATAGTGAGAGAAGGAAATCTGGTTTCTTTTTTCTGAATAAGAATATTCTATTTTCAGGACCAGCAGTAAGCATAATGGCTATGTCACAGAACTCCCATGTAGTCGACAGTGGTTTGAGTCCCAGACCCAGGGGCTTAAACTCACGCCGGGCACGTGTGTGTGTGTGCACAAGATCCCAAGAGGAAAATGGAGAAGGGATTGTGGCATGGCCATCCTCCCCGAGGGGTGATTTCTCACTTTCTGTCTGTCTCTCTCTGTCTATCCTGATAGTGCACACGCCTTATAGCAAAAACGGTTCCAAAAACAAAGAGAATATTCTATTTTCTTGGAACCTTTATCAGAGAGTGTCTACAATAAATGGTCCTGGATTCCTGGTCAAAAATCAGTTTGTTGTGGGCCAACAGATAGAGTGGAGGTGAAGGTGGCTGAATCCCACATGGTTAACTTCACAGTTTGAGTCCTGAATCTGGCAGCTTGAAAACAAGCCAAGCACATGTATATCAAAAATCCCAAGAGGATAATGGAGGTGAAAGGATTGTGGTATAGCCATTCCCTCTTGGAATTGATTTCTCACTTTCACTTTCTCTCTTGGTCTGTCTGGTTAGCTTACCCACCTTATAGCAAACAAACAAGTCAGTTGAATGTGTATATATCAACTTATTTCTTATTCTATATTCTCCATTGGTCAGCATGTCTGTTTTTATACCACTACCATGCTGTTTTGATTACTATGACTTTGTAGTGTGTTTTGAATTCAGGTAATGTGATGCCTCCTGATTTGTTCTTTTTGCAAGGAATTACCATAGCTATTCAAGTTCTTTTGTGATTCCACACAAAATTTATAACTGGCTTTTGTGCTTTGTACTTTTGTCATTGAAAAATGCCATTCAAACAAAGAATTGTTTTATTCCTTAAGTTTACAAAGTTAAAATCAGAAAGTAGCTAAGACCAGAATTCTTGTGTTCTATTATCTGATGTAGCATACTACTTGTACTGATTAGGTTGTTAACTTCTTGAAAGAAGGGATTAGAACTTATTTACCTTTTTGCCTTAAGAGCCTAGCATAGGGTCTGAAATTTTTAGTGCAGTCATTGTGGTCACAATAATGAATATTGCATAAAGTGATAATGAACTTGTATTTAAAATAATTTCTTTTTTTGTAAGTAGGAGGAAGTGGAAATCAGTTTGAAAACACTGAATTTTGCTACAAATTTTCATATAAAATAGTGTTCTTTCCTGAATATGCAATGGCTTATGATAATCAGCTTTCAATTCTGCATCATGAAATTTAGTAGAAAACACCAGTGTAAATAATGGAATTTTGTTTTTATCACAATAAGCGTCCAGACTCAACTTTACTTCTATTCAAGTATACACTTGCCTTCACATACATACACTTTCTGTTTTTACAGATCTTAGCATGTTGTACGTTCTAATAAAAATACGATTGCCAAAGTACTTCTTGTGGTAAAACATTTTTGCACCAAGAATTTAAAAATATTAAACTCCCAACTGAATTGAATTTAAAAACATTAAATTTACAAAAGTTGAGTTGCAAATAACATTTTAGGAACATATATAGAACATATACAATGTAGTATAATATATTTTTTAATTATTTCCAAAATATTTCAGTTTTTCTCACATGTCAATACTCTAATAATTTGTATAGTCACCAATAGTGGGAAATACACACACAATCCTGCCTTCTTAAAATTTATATTCTAGTAGAAGAGGGCAATACAAAAGAAAGATACTTTAAAAAATGAGAAGTGCTAGAAAGCCTAGTAAGCAAAGAATGCAATGTGATTGAGAAAAAGAGATATTTTAGATAGGGTAGTCATTCCTTTCTGTGGTGCTCTTACTTGGAGAGAAACTGTGCCAATAAGATAGTGCCAGTGCTGAGAAGATCTATTATATTGAATCCTTATTTCACAGCACTCTGGGCAGCCAGTAGCAGTCCACTGCCTATCCATTTCTGTGCTATGGAGTCCTGTGCTGAGGTCAGACACATTGAATATAGTATAGAGATACAATGAACAATATCAAGCATCACAAGATTCTAAAACAGAAAAAATTATGGAGGGAAATCTTGGATTCTACTCCTTTTAATCTTTTGGAATATTTGTTTCCTCATCAGAAAAAAAAAAAAAAGAGCTTAGACAAAATGCCCTATGAAATTCCCTTTCCCTCTAGATGAGATAGGCAATAATTTTGATAACAAAGTGAAGTAGGATTTTAAAATATAATACACTGTACTTTTGATGCTTAGGAAAAAAAAATTTTTGGCATATAGTACCTGAGGAAGGTAATAAGAACTTTGCTCTCTCCTCTTTGTTCTTTCACTTTGGTTTTAATGTATCTTTTCAAACAAGATATACTACTCCTCATCAATTTACTTGGAAAAAAGAAACCTACAATGCATAATTTATATTATTCACTTAAATCCTCCCCATTTGTTTCTCATGTTGTTTAAACAATTTTGGTTGCAACTTCAAGTCCATTGATTTCCTTTTCTCTCTCTGACAGAACTCTAACAAACCAAAAATGATTCATCTCCTCACAGTGGAAATATTTCCATATTCAGGATGTACTGCCATAAAAGAGTGAAAAATCAATAGAGCAACTCCTGCTTAGTGAAATTTTTCAATAAGAAACATTACTCATTTGAAACTGCACAATATTTACAGTCATTAACAAAAGTTTTACCAAAGGAGTACCATAATTCTCTTTAGGGACTGGCACATATCCTTGTTTAAGAGATATTTTTAAGAGTTAATTGCTTGTATTCTCTCACAATCATATTGATTCTTTATATGTTGGCTTATAGGCAAGGAAAAAGATTTTAAAAGAGTCAATAAAAATGAAACATTCTGAAAATTATATACACCTTTAATCACTTATTCAAACTGAGAAAAATTAAGAGAAATGGCCAAATAATAGTAGGTTGAAGTGGGATTAACACACAAAATTATAAGAAAAAAAGCTTAAGACATCATTGCTTCTGGAGGATAAAATGAGCAGATCAGATAGATGTATCCACCAAAGAGAATACT
Organism: Tupaia belangeri chinensis; assembly: GCF_000334495.1. NCBI lineage: Eukaryota > Metazoa > Chordata > Mammalia > Scandentia > Tupaiidae > Tupaia > Tupaia belangeri. Next base: position 709,586 of record NW_006160059.1, read on the forward strand.
CAGGTCCACTATCTTCATTTTTTTCTATACCCATTGAGCTATTGGGAACTGGTCTTTTAGAAGTTAGGTCATATTTCAAGTAGAATAAAACAGCAGTTTTATCAAACCACTTGGATACTTTTGTGGATACAAGATTTCTGAACCCTGTTTTCTTGAAATTATGATTTAGATTTGCCAGGAACAGAAACCAATGATCTAGAAAGCCTGCAGAATCTTTTGTATGATACAATAATGCGGATAAAACATTTCATCATATATCTGAAATTCTGAGTTAAAAGGAAAATAAACTCTCAGTATCTGATTAAAATAAAATTAGTCTCCAATTCTCTTAAAGCAGTGTTTCTTATCTTTTTTGTTTTCCTTGCCAAAGGAGAAATTTGAGGCATTATTTCTCAATTTTCTCCACCTCATATATTTTAATCTACAGATAATTGCATATCTGTCTATCAAGGTACTATATGAATATCTGTGTTTTTACCCACGTGGAATATGTATGTGTATATGGGGTGTGCTATCACCTTGTTGAGAATGCATGTCTTGAAGCATTCCAGATTTAAGGTATAACCACACCATAATCCAGTACCTTTACAAGCACTGATTTTATTGGCACTCAATTCTTTTACAGACAATTGGAAACTCTGAGTTATGATGATATTCTCCATACATTCATGTTGTTCAAAAATGTCCATTAATAATATGCATTTTAGAAGAATACCTAAAGAATGTTGGGAAAAAATTAGAAATAATATGAGTCATTTTCAGTCAAAAACAGAAACACTTCAGAATAGAATGCAGAAATAGATTTAATATTATAAATTAAGTGTTTATAAAGTTTCTGAAGGGACTGAGAGAGTAAAAGCCAGGGAAAATGTCCATGCCTTTATACCATCCAATATTTCAGTTTCTGTCATAGAGCTCAGACATTTGGCAAATATTAAGTGGAAACATACAATGCCTCTCTTTCATAGTCTGGCTTGCTTCACTTAGAAGTAAATCTTCCATACTCATCCACTTTCTGTCACATGCCAGGGTCTCATTGTTTGACATGGCTGAGTCGTATTCCATATCGTACATGTGCCACACTTTTCAATCCATTCATCTGTTCATGCATACTTGGGTTGGTTCTATGTCTCAGCTGTTGAGAATAATGCTGCAATAAACATGGATGTGCAAGTGCTTTTTTCCTACTGAGTGCCTCCCTATCCTTTGGATAGATATCCAGGATTGGAATTGCTGGATCCTATGGTACTTCTATCTGTAGGTCCATATTGTTCTCCCCTGTGATTGTACTAACTTATAGTCCCACCAACAGTGTAGCAAAGTTACCTTTTCTCCACAGTCTTGCTAAAACTTGCCATGCTTTATTTTTTTAACCTTAGCCATTTGACTGGGGTTAGGTGGTAATCATTCTGTTCTACATTTGCATCCCCCTTATGATGAGGGATGTTAAGCATTTTTTCATATGCTTTTTGGCTGTTCATGTCTTCCTTCGAGAGTTGTCAGTTCAGTTCATTTTTCCACCTTTTCATTGGGCCGATCATTTTTTTTTGGAGGGGGTGGGGGGCGAGCTGAGCTGATTGAGTTCCCTGTATATTTTTGTTATCAGTCCCTTATTTTAGGTATGGTTTGCAAATATATTTTCCAATTCCAAGGGTTGTCTCTTCACCCTAATTATTGTTTCCTTAAATGTGCAGAAGCTTTTTAACCTGATGTAATCCCACTTGTCTAATTTTGGAATTATTACCTATGCTTCAACGGTCTTATTTAAGAAGTCCATTCCTACTTTGATGTTTCTAAGAGTTTCTCCAGTGTTTTATAGTTTGAGGTTTTATGTTTAGATCTTTGATTCATTTGAAGTTGATTTCTGACAGTGGTGACAAATAGGCGTCTAGTTTCCTCTTTCTGCAGGTGGATATCCAGTTTTTCTAGCATCATTTGCTGAAGAGATTTTCTTTTCCTCAATAGATTGTCTTGTGACTTTTATCTAAAATCAGTTAGCTATTATGTTTTAGAGTTTCTTTTCAGTGACTCTACTCTGTTCTATTGGTCTAGAGCCCTGTTTTTGTGCCAATACCATGCTTTTTTATTATCACTGCTTTGTAATATATTATGTGGTCAGACAGTGAGATGCCTCCTACTCCATTCTTCTTGTGCAATATTGCTTAGGCAATATGTGATTTTTTATGATTCCAGACAAATTCTATGATTGTTTTTTTCTAGATCTGTGAAGAATGCCCATGGTAACTTGATTGGGATTGCATAAATATGTAGATTAATTTGAGTAGAATCAATATTTTGATTATTTTAATTCTTCTAATCCAAGAACATGGAAAGTCTTTCCATTTTTTTTGTATGTCAATTTCTTTTTAAAATTTTTTAAAATTTAAAATTTCCTTGTAGAGGTCTTCACTTATTTGATTAGGTTTATTCCTAGGTATCTTACATACCTTTTGTGCTTATTTTACCTTACATACTTCTTGTGGTTATCATAAATGGGATTGCTTTCATCAATTTTTTGTATGTTGACTTTGCATCCTGTCACTTTACTGTATTACTTATCACTTCCAGGACTTTTTTGTGAATTCTTTTGGGTTTTCTATGTACATAATCATGTCATCTGCATGGAGAACAACTGTGGACAGCAGTGGCAATGTAGGAAGAGGGTGGGAAATTATGGCAGATATGAGGGAGGGAACCAAGGAAGGAAAAAAAAACTAAAACATACTAGAAACACAAAATAGAAAATTATCTGCAATGAAGCAGACAAAATAACAACAGACATAGTAGAAATACAAAACATGCTTACAGGATACTATGAACGTCTGTATGCCAAGAAACAAGACAATCTGGATGAGATGGACAAATTCCTGGGCACATATAATCTACCTAAATTGAGCCAGGAGGATATAGAAAGTCTGAATAGGCCCATAACAAGCCAGGAGACTGAATAAATAACCTTTCAACAAAGGTAATAAATAACATTTCAACAAAGCAAAGCCCTGGCCCTGATGGATCCACCTCTAAATTCTACAAAAATTTCAAAGAAGAGTTAACCCCCATTCTACTCAAGTTATTTCTAAAGATCCAGACGGGTGAATCTCTTCCTAATTCTTTCTATGAAGCCTCTATTACCCTTATCCTTAAAACAGATAAGGACAGGACAAGGAAAGAAAACTATAGACCAATATCCCTGATGAATGTAGATGCAAATATTCTCAACAAGATACTAGCAATTCATATCCAAAAACTTGTAAAAAAATGATTATACATCATGCTCAGGTAGGCTTTATTCTGGGAAAGCATGGTTGGTTCAACATATTCAAAATCATAAATGCCATACACCACATTAACCAAAAGAAAGATAAAAACCATATGGTCATATCATTTGATGCGGAAAAAGCATTTGATAAGATAGAATATCCCTTCATGATCAAGACTCTCAGCAAAATTGGCAAGAGAAGGGTCATTTTAAAACACAATAAAAGCTATCTATGAAAAACCCATAGCAAACATAATCCTGAATGGAGAAAAGCTGAAAGCTTTTCCAGTAAAACAGGTAGAAGACAAGGATGCCCACTTTCTCTATGTAGGACTGGAAGTCCTCACCAACGCATCAGAAAAAAGGTAAAAAATATAAGGCATTCAAATAGGAAAAGAAGAGGTGAAACTCTATTTGCAGATGACATGATTGTATACATAGAAGACTCAATGGTTTCCATGGAAAAAAAACCTGGAAGTAATACATGAATACAGTAAAGGTGCAGGATATAAAATTAATATCCAGAAATCTATAGCATTTCTATATACGAACAACAGACAGGCTGAGATAGAACTGAAAAAAGTTATTCCATTTATCATAGCCACAAAAGTATAAGATACTTAGGGAAAAATCTAACCAAAAAAGTTAAAGATCTCCACAAGGAAAACTATGAGAAGATAAAAAAAAAAGAAATTGAAAATTACACAAAAAAAGTGGAAGGATATCCCATGTTCCTAGATTGGAAGAATTAATATAATCAAAATGGCAATTCTACCCAAATTAATCTACATATTTAATGCAATGCCAATCAAAGTACCAGACACATTCTTCACAGATCTAGGAAAGGCAATCATAAAGTTTGTCTGGAATCATAAAAGACCCCCGTATTGCCCTGACCCAAAAATATACTACAAAGCTGTGGTAATCAAAATAGCATGGTACAGACACAGAAACAGACACATGGACCAATGGAACAGAATAGAGTCCCCAGAAATAAATTCCCTAACATACAGTGAACTGATTTTTGACAGGGGGTTCCAGTCAATCCAGTGGGAAAATGAAAACCTCTTCAGGAAATGGTGCTGGAAAACTGGATTTTTCACTTGCAGAAAGAAGAATCTGAACAACTAACTCTCAACTCTGACAAAAACCAAGTCAAGGTGGATCAAAGATCTAAATCTAAGACCTCAAACTATAAAACTGCTCCTGAAAAGCACTGGGGAAACTCTGGGAGACATTGGGGTAGGGAAAAACTTTTTAAATACAACCCCCAAAGCCTAGTCAATAATCCCCAAAATAGAGTTTCTACATGGCAAAAGACACAGTAATAAGTGTGAATCGACAGCCCTCAGAATGGGAAAATATTTTTGTAAACTATGCGTCAGATAGGAATTGATAACCAGAATTCACAAGGAACTCAAGCAGCTGTTCCGAAAAAAAGATGCTCAACCCTATTAAAAGATGGGAGAGGGACCAGCAGGTGGCATGGTGGTTAAGGTGCTGGACACTCCCACATGGCTGATCATGGTTCAAGTCCTGGACCTTGTGGCTTGCTCTCTCACTTTCTCTCTCTCTCTCTTTCTGTATATATCTGGTCAAATTAAAATAAATGAATGAATTAATAAAATTAAATTTAAAAATGTTTAAAAAAGAAAAAAAAAATTGGGAGAATGTGAAGTAAGCCAGGCTATGAAGGAGAGACATTGTATGTCCCCACTTAATATATACCGAGCTTTCACACTCCATGACTGAAACCGATTGAGTAAAGTATATAGAAATACAGTAACTGGATGTAAATACCAGATATAGTGTGTGTGAAAGAGTAGGGGCTGAGGAAGGACATTTAGAAGAAAAATAGAGAGGCAATGCATTAATGGGACAAAGAAATGTGGTATTATATGTTGAAGATATCTTATAGTTTTATCAACTAGATAAGGGGGAAATGTTTACAAGTTGGAATATTCACTTTGTAAGCTAAATAATGTGATTGAATATATAAGAGAAAATGAAATATATATATATATAATCTTCTTCTCTAAGGAACTAGAAAAAATTTTAAAGTTCAGCCTTTCCATCCCTCCAGACTCTAAGTGGAAATAAGCAACAAAGGTATTTTTCTAGTCAGTTTGAACCATGGCAAAATCTAAAAAGTCAATTATTGCTTCATTTAGTTTGACTTTTCAATAATAATTATATTTATTTATTTGTTTATTTATTTCATGATAGAGATTGTGTATGCACCTGAGAAAGAAGTGAACAGGGACCTCAACAGGGTCTCGTCATGTCACAGTCTTCTTTCCCCATCCCTCCAGCCTCTCAGGATCTTGGATGCCTGTGTGTAAGCCTAACATGTTTTCAAGCTGACATGGAGTTGTCAGATGGCTTCAAACCTTACAGGGCACTTGAATTAATGCTGTACAAAAATTGGCTTCACTAATTTTATTTCTGTTCATGAAAGGTTGAAGTTTTATAAAATTGCAAAGTGTCATTTATATAATAGATTTAGTACCACTATTCCTAGTATTATTGAAATAACTGCAAGACAGATATTTTCTGAGGCGATGTGTTATCATATTTAAGATATCTGGAAGCATGAGTTACCCCTTCTGTATGCCTGATTTTAAAATTATACCCAATTTCTATTCCTTTGTTATTTTCTCTATCACATTACATCACATTAAGTCAATGTAATGTACAGAAATTCACAATCTGTATTGCTTTTTCACCTATTCACTAGCTTATTGACTACCTCCAAAACTAAATTTAAAAAGACCTTTCAAAGATGGAAACTTGTCTGACTCTTTTGTAGGTATAGTCCGAACATCAAAATAGTGTCTTCTCAAATTATTGCAAATGAATAAATGAGTGTATGAGGAGACAGAGAGGAAAAATGAATACTACAGAAAAAAAACAGTACTTTATGGATGTTTGAGATTTTTTTCACCTTTAAAAGCCCCTGCATATTCTTAACATTGTAGATGGATTACTTGAGGGCCTATTGTGGTTAGGACCCTGAAGGATATGCTGGGAACAAGGTCCTACACCAGAGATATATCAAATCTGTTCAATTGCTACCCAGGGAGCTGCTGCATATGAGACAAGGTTAATTCTGCAGCTGCCGTGGGTAAATATGAAGGTCATAGAAGCCAAAATCCATAGGATATAAGGCATCCATCTTCTATTCTTTGGTAAGTGCTATGGACTAAATGCTCATGAGTTCTCAGAATTTAAGTATTGGCATCTTAACACTCAATGCAATGATATTAAGAAGTGGGTTTTTTGAGAGGTAATTAAGTCATCAGAAGGATTCTTCATAAATGGGATCAGTTTCCTTATAAAAAATTAAGAGAGTGCTTGCTGTCTATGCTTTTCACCATGAGAGGACACAACAAAAAGATAGAAGCCGGTAGAGGGCCCTCACAGACACAGGATCTATTAGCAGTTTCCATAATGGTGAGAAATAACATTTGTTGCATAACCTACACAGTCTAGGGTAATTTGTTATAGCAGCTTTACCTGATTAAAATAGTAAGTAAAGGGGACCAGCAGTTGGTGTAATGGCTATGTCACTGGACTCCTATGTAGTCGATCACAGTTCGAGTCCCATACCTGGTGGCTTAAACCTGGTGGCCAAGTGCATGTGTGTGCATACCCAAGATCCGGAAGGAAAATAGAGGAAAAGGGATTGCAGTGTGGCCATCACCCCTGGGGGCTTATTTCTCGCTTTCTCTCTGTCTCTCTCTGTCTTTCTGGTGAGTACATGCATCCTATAGCAAAAAACTCTCAAAAAATTGTTTTCAAAAAAAGAGTAAGATATACAAAATGAAACTTGTCCTCCCTGCCACCATCCACCAAATGCCTGTCCCTCGTCTGGACAGAACTATGACTTATTTCAAGAGCGTTGGAAAATCCAAATCACCCTCATCGATGTGCAACCTGTTGCTGAAATTCCAAAATTAATTATTAAAGACCATGATTGAAGTAGAAAGCTATCAGGACAGAGTAAAAGATGAATCCATTAATGTTCGTGCAAACCAGCTAATGATTTAGTTGCCTAGGTTAACTTCAGTAATTTAGCAGAAACATAAAAAAAAATGCAGTACCTATAAATGGTGATAAGAGTACTTAAAAAGGAAGAAGAAAAAGAAAACTACAGAACATAGAGACTTCAACAATTGCAGGACTAGGTAAGACACAATGGAATGGCATGAGGCAGTGGGGAAAAAATCAGCAAGGTGATTTATTGGAGATCAATAAAAGGACTGGAGACAAAACTGAAAGGGAGAAACACACAATAAAAAGGAAAATTATCTCTATTTCCAAACTCTGTAAATAGCTGGCTCTATTTATACATAGTGCAGATTTCAAAGGTAAGCGAAAACAAGCTTGCTTGAAGTTAAAAATCAGTAAACAGCAATAAAAAATGTACTTACATTCCTATTTAATTAAATTATTTTAAATTAAAATTAAAGTGATGTACTCCTATGCTTTTTTTTTAAATTGGTGCCTGCCAATTTAATCCAGAGTTAAACATGATTTAATTACATTAATAATACCACTAGTTATTATTAATATGCATTGATTATCTATCTACACATATATAAAAAAGTATGTATCAAACTAGCAAAACTTAATGGATTTATATTAATAAAACATAGCTTTAGAAGAAGACTTGCAAACCAAGTGCTGAGGTCACCTTTAAGCAGACTCTCCAGTTTGGCCCAAGGCATGATACAGAATGCAAACTAAAATAAAAGCAACTAAAAAGACACTTACCAGAAGTGAGAGGAGCTCTTTATTCATAAATTTTTAAAAGAATGTTACAAGATAAAAGACTAGCTGAAGCCTAACTCAAAGGTCCTTTGATAGATTATTTTAAAATCTTGAAAGGATAATAGCAATAATGATTAATCAGAAATTTATTAAGCACTTGTCTGATAGTCATGTTACTAGGCAATTATATTTGATATTTTAAAATGTTCCAAATTCTATGAATTAAGTTTTATATAAATTGTGTAGTAGAGAAAATTGAAGAAATTAAAAAATAATTGTTTGCTCATTCTAACAACTATTGTCAGGAAAGTGTTAAAAATAAAATTTCAAGGGAGAAGAGATACCCATGTATGCTTAACTGAAGCCTTTAAAATCTGTTTCTAAAAACTATCACAGAAGTTTATTTTATCACTTCTTCATTTATACTACTTACCTTAAACAACTTGGCAATCCATGAGCAAAACTGGAACCCCTAAGCTCTTTAATATGCATGTCTTAAATTACTATTAACCCTAAATATCTTCAGTGTGTTTACTAGACATACACATCGTTTTAGATAGATTTCCATTTATCCATTTTCTATTATATTTTTTTTTCTTTAAGAGAGAGAGAGAGAGAGAGAGAGAGAAAGGAAGAGAGAGATGCAGAAAAGGAAGGAGACAGAGATAGATATTTCTGACAGGTCTCACTGTTGTTATCCTCCTGCCCTTCCCTCCCACTTAACTAGAATTACAGGCATGTACAACTGCATGCTGGATGTTTAGGTTGACCTGGGAACCAATCTCAGGACTGTTCTGTGGCCTCTAAACTCCCAGTGGTGGCCCTATCTGTGTGCTGCCATGTTTGGGCCTGTATCCATCTTTAATCGCTCTTTACATATAAATAAGACATAATGAATTCTCTATTGTTGATATGTTAAATAGTTTCTATTATTTGAAATTTATTTTTGTTTGTGATATTTTTGATTAATATATTTTTAGTTGATTAAAGCAACATATATGAATTTGGAATGTATAGAATCTTCTTTATGTATTAAAAAATCTACTTTGCAAACTTTATAATCTTCTCTAGATTTTGTTTAAACAAAGTTAAATTCATAAGTTACGATATGAAAATTTTTCATATTCATGTTATTAACCTTCCTTTTAAAAATATCTTCTGTTCACATTTTCCGGTATATGCTTTTTAAAAGTATGCACTTTTCTTCACAAAAACATCTAACATATGTATTTTTATTTCCATTCTTTAGCATTTTGTTCTTTACTTTGCTGCTGTGATAGCACCTTTTTTCAAGAATTATTTATTTGATTGTATTTATACTTTTTTAATTTGACCAGAGAAAAACAGAGAGAGAAGAGAGAGAGAGAAAGCAGGTTGTCATGTCCGGGACTCAAATCACAGCCAGCCATGTGTGAATGCAACACCTTAACCAACAAGCCACCAGCTGGCCCTACTGTGAAAGTATTTTTTCATTATGTTTTCCAAGGAGTTATTGCTGATGTACAGAAAAGCCATTTAATTTTTTAGAGATTTAGTAATAGGGTAGGTCACTATTATATTTATTTTTGTTATGTTTTACTTTCATATTATCTAACGATTGTTTTAATTCTTTGTTTTAAAACATAAAACATATGTCTCATTCATTTTATCTTGTCACTGGCTAGAACATCCCCCAAATTATTGTGTAATAGTGATGACAAAGGATATACTTGTGCTGCCTTTAGTGAAACTATTCCCACTTTGTACAATTAAATATAGCTTGAAATAAAAAGACATTAAAAAACAATACTGAATTGAATTTTGGTAAATTTTTGTTGGAGAGTATCAAATAAATTATATTGTTTTCTCCATTGTTCATCCAAATATGACAGAATCAATGTAAGTAGATATATTTCTCTTTGCATTGATAAAAGGTTTTTATTTATTTATTTTACATTTCATATTTCATAGTAATTTTTTTATTTACTCTTCAAATGAGCTCCTTTCCTTGATTTAATAAGAAATAGATTTATCATACTATTTAGCTGGAGATTTTTATTTTGATTTTTTTAAATAATTATTTTATTTTTAAAACATTTTATTTTTTATGGAGATATATTTGCTATAGGGCTCATGTGCTCACCAGAGAGACAGGAAGTGAGAAACTGCCCCCTGGGGGGATGACCACAATGCAATCCCTTCTCCATTCACTTCTTGTGGCTTGGGCACATCCACACCTGGAATGAGTTTTAAGCCACTGGGTCTGAGACTCAAACCACATTGAGATCCAGAAATGCAACCATTATGCCATCTGCTGGTCTCTATTTATTTTTTAATTTGACCAGAGAGAAAGAGAAAGAATGTGAGAAAACAAGCCGCCAGATCCAGGACTCGAACCATAGCTGTCCATGTGGGAGTCCAACACCTTAACCACCACACCACCTGTCAGCTCTGCTGGGGTTTTTAAATATTATTCATGCAGTCACTATGCATCATTACTATTTATAAATTAAATTTATTCAACGTGAATACACTTCACACCAGTCCAGTTCAAGATACCATACATGTCATCAATAACAGATAATCATACTATTTCTGTGTCCCATAAATGTCTTGCCTCTTTATTTTTCTCCTTGATTCCTTTCCTCTCACGCTCCCTCTTCTCCCATTCTCTTCCCAAACTATCTCCAGGTTCTGTAACCATTTTCCATGCTTCTATATACACTAATATTTCAGTTTCCCCCATAGAGTAAAGAAAGTTGGTGTGTGTGTGTGTGTGCATGTGTGTGTATTTTTTTAAAGAGAGATTGTTGCTATAAGGCTCCTGCACTTACCAGAGAGACAGAGAGAGATAGAGAGATAGGAAGCTAGAAATCACCCTTCGGGGGGTGGGGAGGCTTGGCCACCCCACAATCCTTTCTCTTCCATTCTCCTCTCAGGATTTTGGGTATGTGTACACACATGACCAGCATGAGTTTAAACTACCAGGTCTGGGACTCTAACCATGGTCAACTACGTAAGAGTCCAGCAACGTAACCATTATGCCATCTGCTGGAAAATACTGTGGAAACTCTGGAAACATCAGAGTAGGCAAAGACTTCTTAAATAAGTGGATATATTTCTTACAAATAAATTATTCCTGAATTATTGATATTAATCCTATTGACATCCAGTTATTTTTCTTAATGTACATTGCTTACTTTTCTATTAAACATTTCATTTCAGAAATGCACATATACATAATTTAGTTAGGTAATTTGTAGATCTTTCTTTGTATCAACTTCAAATTTTAGAAGTACAATTATGCTTGCTTGAGTTATAAAAGTAGCTTAGAAGCTCTACTTTTTATGTTCCATAATAATTTACATAAGAAGAAATACATGTTTCCCAAACATTTAAAATAATTTGCCAATGAAATAATCTTGTTTCAGAAATGCCATTTGAGATCATTTGTGGAATATATTTTCAAAATCTCTCATATTATTGGCTTGTTCAAAGTTAGTCCATTATTTCAAATTATTTTCCTGCAATCTTAGTTAATTAAAACATATTGCCTGAGAATACATGTGATCATCAGAAAGACAGAGAGATAGAGAAAAGGAGAAAGCATCCCTCACAGAGACTTGGTCACTACCCACCCCTTCTCTTTTATTTCTCCAACCTGCTAGGATTTAGGGCATGCACACACACAATCCCAACATGTTTTTCAAACTACTAGGAAAACGAAAGTTTAATCTGGGCTGCTGAAGTCTCCACTTAATTCTCAAAATATCTGGGAAATCTCAGAAAGAAAGGTCATGAGTTAATCCTGTAAGGGATGCTTTACTTTTTTTTTTTTTTTTTGATAAGTTTGTTTGTTGTGTGTTTTGTTGTTGTTGTTTGTTTGTTTTTGCTATAGGGCGCGTGTGCTAGCCAGCCAGACAGAGAGAGACAGAGAGACAGAAAGCAAGAAATCACCCCCCAGGGGGGATGGCCACATCGCAATCCCTTCTCCTCTGGGGATCTTGGGCACGCGCGCACACGCGGCAGGCATGAGTTTTAAGCCACCGGGTCCGAGACACGAACCACGGTCAACTGTGTGGGAGTCCAGTGACATAGCCATTACGCTAACTGCTGGTCCCAGGGATGCTTTTCTCAATCTTTTCTCTTCTGCTTCCCCCGTCCCCCCAACCCAAGAGCTATCCTTCAAACTTTTTGAGGTAGATGCTATCATTTCATGATTCCTGGCACTCTTCCATGCTTCTCTCCTACACTGATATCATTTGGTCACTGCATCATTTCCAGTGCGATCTGGTAGAAAGTAGAATGAATATGATCAAATGGCTGACTGACAGGACTTACATGGAACTGTTCATGGAACTAACATTTCAAATCACTATATGCTAAACTGCTAATGAGCCCAAAAATAATTCAATTAAGCTAAATAACTTCTTAATCGCTAAATATACATAACTGTCCCTTGACAAGAATTGTGGGTAACCCCTGTGCCTCCAAATTTGCCATTACACATGTCAACTGACACGCAATGATTCTGAGGGTTTGTGAGCATGCATCTCTCAACCTTTCCTGGTCCCTCCTCACAAACAAAATTTCTGTAGGGCAATTGTTAGACGATTGAATACAAAATACAGTACCACCATTTTCAAATAAATTTCAGGTCAGCATTTGCAATTTGCAAGGAAACGGGGGATCTTTTTTTCATTCAGAACCAAGTTCAGGATCATTTTGCCCAGTGAACTGACATGGTACCCCTGATGAAACTTCCTGGCACTAGCAGTTTTCTTTTAATGGCTTTACAAAATGGCTGGAACATTTCAGTTAGATTCTGAATTGTTTCGAGTTGTGCCAAATTTAGTATACTGCTGCTGATAATAAATCTATTCATGCATTTTATAGCACCTATCAACTTTAGTACCTAGGTGATCAGCCAGAAATATTTAAATAGAAAATAAATTAGGAAGTAGGAATTATTGTATTGGAGCCCTGCTTTGAAAGGTCTATATAGTTATATCAAGTTTTTGAAATCCTAGTTCACTTGATTTTGAAATATTGGAAAAAAAATTCCTATTAGAATTTATTTAATAAATTGGCATAGAGATCACTGAAATTATTCTCACATAGGAATCTATTTCTTTTCTCTAAAGATCTTAAAGGTATCAAATAATCAAAACAATAGGAAAATCTCTCTCATTAATGTAGCTAAACTTGGTAATAAAAATACTACTCTTACTTAAGCTACTCAGTCAGATTCCTGGGTTTGTGAGGACTACTGGGGCAGGAAAAAAAGGTGGCAGAAATACCTGCTGTGTGTCACATCTTCAAAATATTTAGTTAGATAAATTTCAAAATTAAGGTTAATTTTCCAGAGCCCCGCAAGTGGCTTAGCAGTTACATTGCTGGACTTTCACATGGCCTATGGCAGTTTCAGTCCCAGATCCAGTGGCTTGAAAATCATGGTGGGCATGTGTGTGCACGCCTAAGATCTCAGGAGGAGAATGGAGGAAAAAGAATTGAAACACAGCCATCCTCCATAGGGGGTGATTTCTTACTTTCTCTCTGTCTCTGACTCTCTCTCTCTCTAGCAAGCGCATGCACCCTAAAGCAAAAACCTCTTTGTTTAAAAAAAGTTAATTTTCCTTCAGGAAGTTGGATATCTTTTTAAGTCTGATCTCTGTATGCCCAGGTCCTCTTGGATGTTTCACTATAATCTCTTCCAGGGTTGAACTAAAAGCATTCATGTGGTAAGTTTCCGTTCTAATTTCTAATCTGGACATAGGGAAGATCAAGATGCTGGACACACGTCTGCAGCTATCATTTACAAATTGCTTCTCTTATTATTTATTCACTTAATTGAAACATAAAATTCTCGAAAAGAGTACAAACACATGCATGCAATTTAAATTTCATCAGCCAAGCCTCAACATTTCAGTTTTTATTTGTGAATAGAGTGAGTTTAAGTCTAAATGTTAATGGCCAGGAAATACCACTAATGTTTACATACTTTCCAGAATAGGTCTAAAATTATCTCTATCATTAAAATGCAATCATAAGATAAAATTATAAAGTAAACTACAGCATTCGATTATATAATCAATCAAGTATCTATAAATGGGAGAAGATTGTCTCATACTTGAAAATAATTGATTTAATATTTCTTTCTTTGATCTACTGTCTAATTTGACTTTTTTATTTGCTAATATTGAAAAAAAGAAACTTTTGATACCATAGTATGTCATTAGCACCCACAATGATGCAAATACTCACATGCCTTTTCTTTTTGATGTTACATTGAACTAAATGGAAAGGAAATTATGACACGAATAAGGCCAAGGTACCAGGTTTTACAGTAACGACTATGGTATGATTGTGTAACAGATTTATGATACCTGCTATATTTTACTGCAACATTTTTGTCTTTAGTTTCTCCAGGGGAGATATATATTATTTAGGATTTGGCTGAAAATGAAATGGCTCCAGGGGTTAGTAATGAGACATAGACCCTTTCATTTCAAAGTTTTTAGTTCCAGCATAGGTTACTTATGACAAAGAGTCTGAATTACCCGTTGACTATGAAATATACTAAGCAACATGAATTTAGAGAATTGAGTTAAGTCACCTGCAACCAAATTTTATATGCTGTAAGCATGATGAGTATAAATAATAAGTCATGCTCCTGTTAAACTCTGTAAGGATATAACATTAACATATGTAGACTCTGTCTCTCCATAGTGACACAACACCCAAAAGTCAGACGAAGTAGACTAATCTATCACACTGTCATTGGTCTATTAACCACTCTTGTCTATTGGCTGTCAGTCATTTAGTCACTGGTTTAATCATTTATTCTTGTTATAATTATGTTAATATACATTAGGTATTATGTGTTAAGTGTCTATATCACTGGTTTTACATCATATGCATAATATCATTTCACCATATCAGACCTCTTTGATTTAGAGATTATAATTCTTATTTAACAGACTGAAGAAATTAAAAAGACCATGAAAGTTTTTCAAATCCAAAGAGTTACCAGGATATAAAGTTGGAGTTCAAACTTGAAGCCATTCTACTTTGACTATATGCCATTTTAATTCTTTATTCCTTTGATTGTTATGTAAGTATAGAAAATGCCCAGGATTCAAGAATATCATCACATTCATCAGACGTACTACCCTGTACCATCAGCAATGGAATGATGGGGTAGATTATTGCAACAGTGAGATCCTGTCAAAAATCTCTCTCTCTCTCTCTTCCTCCCATGTATATGCTTGAATTATCTTTCTCTTCTCCTCCCCAAAAAAGTGGCCTGTTCATGGTGGCATAGGTAGTAGCATGCCACTGTACAGTATTGGTGCTATACAAGAGGCCCGAGTTCAGACCCCGGACCAACCTACACATCATGCTGCAAAGCATGCATACATACCCATGATTCAGACTGAGTAGGAAGCTGGGAAGGACTGTGATATGGAAAAACTCTGCTGAGAATGTCTCTCTCTCTCCCAACTAATAAATAAAATATTTCAAAATTGAATATCAAAGATAAAGTAAAAGAATTTTAATATTTTCTATTACCAAATATTTTAATATAACAAAGTCAGGATGTTTTTCTTCACATTAGTCCTAAGTTCTAGATTATGTATGAGTATGGTTAAACTAATCTAAAACGTTAATTTTTAGTGGACCAGCCAGTGGCATGGTAGTTAGGGGAGCTGGATTGCACATGGCCAACTGTACAGTTCAAATCCCCAATCCAGTGGCTTGAAAAAAATGTTATATGCATGTGTGTCAATACCCAAAATTGTGAAAGGAAATATGGAGGCAGATCGTGTTATGGCCACCCTCCACGAAGGCTGCTTTCTTGATTTCTCCCTCTCTCTCTCTCTCTCTCTCTCTCTCTCACTGTCTCTCTGTCTCCTGTGAGCATACACATCTTATGGAAAAATTTTTTAAAAAATTAAATTTTTTTCACAGGGTGTGTGTTTTTGCTGAAGAAAGAGAGATGAAGAGAGAGAGAAAGCAAGAAATCACTCTCCCCAAGGGGATTGGCCACATGTAATCCCTTTTCCTCCAATCTCCTCTCAAGATTTTGGGACCACTTGCATACATACTCAGAGTATTTTAGAAGACACTGGTCAGGGACATGAATTGTAGAGTCAGTCATCTGGGATCCAGCACTAAACCGTCATACAGTCAACTGGCCTCAATTTAATTTTACGTTTGTGTGAAAGCATATATAATTTAAAATATATATTGTACACACATTTAAATACTGTTAACTTCAATATAATTTCAATATTTAAGTAACTTCGCTACCATTCAATATAATGAATTTAGTAAATGTCTTAGTAACTTACAGATGAATACATGCTTAGAAATGATGAGGGCAGTAAAAGGAATCTATGCTATAAGAATAAAAGCTGATTTTTATGAAAAAAAAGTAAATCAGGTTTTACTTCTTAAGAAAAGACTGTTTAATTACTTTTACTGTCTTTATATTCTCTCATGCTCTTCCTCAATAACTACAACTAAAACATTTCCATTAAGCTATATCATTGCATTAAATTATAACACTCATATTAGCTTAAAGTTGTTTTATAGAAATTAATATTTCATACATAATGTCTTAATGAATATTTAGAAAGTCACTTTCTTTTCAAAATAAATCAGTGTGTCATTTTATTCATTAATTATCTAACAAATAATTTCGAATTTATATAAAACCACTGTATGTGTTAATAAGCAAATATTAAGATGTTTTTACATCATAGTGTTTATATTCTGGTTGATAGTAAGATAACATAAGCATGTAAAGAAAATAATTCAAGATAAATATATACTATTAAAACTCATTATTTTATACTTTTTTCTTATACTGATTTTATTGTACAGATATGATAAATCAATACATTAAAAATATGTAAGAGTATGAGAAATTTCAAAATATTTGGTAGAATAAATCTCAATTTATGATAAAGAGCTAAACATTTCCTTCCTTCAGCAGAGAAACAAAAATAAGCTTTCTTGGAACATTTACAGGTTAGAACCTCCTAGTAGCTTTTACAAAAGAAATAAAATAGATACTCAAACATTTCTATGTCCCATGATCAATCTGTTTGTAAATGTAATTTTAATTTTCTTATTATATTGTCAAATGTGTGAGATGAACAAAATAAATTATAATATCTATGATTCACCCAAGAGAAGTGTAATTTGTCAAAAAAGCCCTCAATATTTGTAAAACTTGAATCTAATAATACTATAATTTACAGAATAAATTCAAGAAAATGAGATTAATATTGAATTTGTTGCATTGTAGATAAAGGTAGAAAAATAATTTAGGTCTCGTCTTAAGATGCATTGGTTTTTATATTGCATGTGATGATTCCATGTTTAAGGAAATCTGCTTTTAGTGCCACAAAGAAAACTCAAGAATCAAACACAGAAACTAAGAAAGGGAATATTTCCCAGGTTGATTCCTTCCCAATAAATCACTGTTGTTATCTTCACACCCTAATAGTGCACTTACTCACAGTGGCAAAGCTCTGACAGGCACTTTAATACATGTTGAGGTTAATGTCAAGTTGTATAACTTGGAACAAATTCCAGGTGGTGAATTCTGAGGCCTATGACTGGTGGGCAATGAATAACTGTATTTTCAGTAAACCTTTTAATCCTATGGAGAGTTGATTTGACATGAGAGTATAAACCATAGATCACTGTGGCAAATGTGATTAGTTTGAGAAAAATTCCCATTATTTACAGTCTCCTTTGAGGAGAAATCTCTTTCTTGAGCCTTTGTTACATGTGGTTTCAAAAATAATGTGTTTCTAGTTGCCATGTTCATTTGTGTATAACCTCGGGTGAAAATAATTTTGATGTGTGTTTTCTAGATGTATTATGTAATAAGCACAGTAACTGCTGCATTTTATTCTAAAAATAGAGATTATACTGTCAGATCTTTTTGTGGTTTTCAGGCTTATAATCCACATGTTTAGTAATTTAAAAGTGTTTATGAAATGCTAGCAGCTTAAAAGTAACTTTGAGTCAAAGGTAGAAAATACCATCTTTCACCATCAAGGAACTTACAGATTAATAGTGCAAATAATGAAAATATGTAACAGCTATGTTAAAATGTGTTTGCCACAAGAAAATATCATATAAATACTCTGCATATATTTAGATTTTTAAGCTGCCGATCAGATTGCCTAACAGCAGAGCACCATAACCATGGAACAATATCAAGGTATTCAGTATTCATGTTGCTTAAATAGTATATGTAAATATTTGAATAAATAATTAGCAGCTATGTTCCAAATATTATCAAAAGTAGTAACCAATGAAGGCCAAGAAGAATAAATTGAGAGAAAAACCATAACTAGGTATATCATAGTCAAATCCTGAAAACCAATGAAAAGGACTACTTAAAAGAAGCCAGAGGAGGGACCAGCAGATGGCATAATGGTTACGTCACTGGACTCCTACATAATCGATTGTGGTTCGAAAGTCAGACATGCAGCTTCACTCACACCAGTACATGTGTGCACGCCCAAGGTCCCGAGAGGAGAATACAAGATTGCAGGGTGGCCATAGCAAAACTCTCTTTAAAAAAAAGGCAGAGAAAAAAAAATTACAGTAAGATTAAAGATGAAAAAATGAATATTGACATCCTATGATGAGTAAGCTATGCCAAAAGAGAGGGACTACATTTTAAATGTAATTTTCTTTTTTAGAAAAAAGAGACTGAAAATTCTATATTCCGTGAAACTATCCTTCCAAATCAGCACAGTTTAAATAAAATTTTAGACAAGTGGAAGTTGAGATATTTAATTACTGGCAGGCCTACACTACAAAAAATATTAGAGAAGTTCCTCAGAATGAAGAGAATGTACCAGAAGGAAATTTAGGTCTACTCTAAGGAAGAAAGAAAAAGAGAAATGATACTTATGTGGGTAAATATAAAGACTATTTTTATTCTCTATTCTTAAAGTCTTTAAAAGAAAACTGATAATGGGACCAGCAGTTAGCGTAATGGCTATGTTACTGAACTTCCTTGTAGTCGACCACTGTTCGAGTCCCAGACCTGGTGGCTTAAACTCATGTTGGGCGCATGTGCGTGTGTGCCCAAGATCCTAAGAGGAGAATGGAGGAGAAGGGATCACAGCATGGTCATCTGCCCTGGGGGGTGATTTCTCGCTTTCTGTCTCTCTGTCTTTCTGGTGAGCGCATGCACCTTGTAGCAAAAACCTCTCCAAAAAAAGAAAGAAAGAAAGAAAGAAAGAAAGAAAGAAAGAAAGAAAGAAAGAAAGAAAGAGAAAGAAAGAAAGAAAACTGATAGTGATCCTTAATGTATTAAAATCTACCTCTATAACAAGAATTTTATAGGGGAAAAAAATGAAGCAACAATAATAAAAATGTACTGTTGTCATAAATCAAGGGCAAAATATTTAGTATTTCAAAACAAATATTGGGAGGAGAATAATGGATGTGTCTGACACATGAAGTGGTAAGTACTAATTGTAGGAAAAGCATGGTAGGTTCACATTATTACAATCACTAAAGCAATCATTTAACAATATTAAAAAATTGTTTTATACTGAGTAATATTACCTGAAGACCAAAAGCAAGCAGTGGTTTCAAGATGTCTCAGAAAACATTAGTAAGAATAAAATTGCACTGAACACCACTCAGCTTTAATAAATTCTTCAGTAAACCAAGTGTCTATTGCAAACAAACAAACAAACAAAAAAAAAAGAAGAAGGTTGCAATGCACACGCTGCCTTTTCTGCAAATCTCACTCATTGCCTTTGGTCTCCATCACTTACTTGAACACAAATGATATAGCTAGTGACCTCTCCTTGCAGATGGGGTGCCATGTCAGCACCATGAACTGCCATTGCTTTATGGTAGGTGTGCATTGGTCCATCAATCAGCTCAGTATCCTTCAGAGATGCTCATGAGTTCTGTGCCTAACTGATGTTTAATGTGGCCTAGATCTGGGCTTACGTATTGACTGGTGTGTTTAAATAGCAAAAATTCCTTCTGTTGTATTGACTTATATTTGTCTCATTGAGTTATGATTGGTTACCCTCAAAGTCATCCTATACATTAAATCATTGGCTATGTAAATTGTTTATAACATCAGGGTACAGCAGTTACTTATTTCATTTGGACAAAAGAGCCAGTAGTTTGGCTCAGTAAGCAAGTTCTCAGAAACAATTTTTGATTATCAGTAGATGGGCTTACATGCTCACAGTTTTGTAAGCTTTTAGGGTAAAACGTGATTTTCAAGTCTTTAAAGAAGGGCATGTTTATGAGCAATTTGGAAAAAGATATTTTCAAGCAAAAAAAAATTTGGACAGAAAATTGTTTATGATTTCAAGCACAGTGAGGATATTAATCTTCACTCTTATAAGGAAGAATGAGATGTCTTTACATAAATTTATTTCACATATCACAGAACTATATCTAAAAAACCATTAGAAGATAATATATTTTTATACTAAAGTAAAGTGATTAATAAAAAGAAAAGGTTGCCTGTGTAGGATGAAGAAACAAATAATATAAAGGTAATAAAAGACAAATAGCAAGAAAATCAACCTAATTATTAATTATATTCATGTAAAAAGAGTAAATACTAAAAGGCAAAAAATTTCAAACTGGGTAAAAATATTAGATCTTATGTGAAGTTTATGAGATAAGGCCCCTAAATACAAAATAAATGTATGTGGAAAGTATATAAATGAAAGAAGTAGCCATGAAAACTTAAATTACAAAAAACTGGCGTTTGTGTAATGTGTACTTTAAGATAAGGAAGCATGGGCCACCTAGCAAGTGTAGTAATGCTGTGCTACTCAGATGATACTGATCCACATGGAAGAGCTTCAGTTTGTTCCTCAGCTGACATGCATATGACAGGCAAGCCTATGCATGTTTCCACTTACTAGAAAGGCTGGGAGAAATCATAGTATGAGACCCTGTTGGGAGGGCATCCCTCTTTTGTAAAATAAACATTAAGTACAATTTTAAGAAAAAGATAAGGAAACATTATATATATATAT
>NW_006160059.1:738621-738942 GCF_000334495.1 Tupaia belangeri chinensis
AATGAAAGAAGTAGCCATGAAAAATTAAATTACAAAAAACTGGCGTTTGTGTAATGTGTACTTTAAGATAAGGAAGCATGGGCCACCTAGCAAGTGTAGTAATGCTGCTCAGATGATATGATACTGATCCACATGGAAGAGCTTCAGTTTGTTCCTCAGCTGACATGCATATGACAGGCAAGCCTATGCATGTTTCCACTTACTAGAAAGGCTGGGAGAAATCATAGTATGAGACCCTGTTGGGAGGGCATCCCTCTTTTGTAAAATAAACATTAAGTACAATTTTAAGAAAAAGATAAGGAAACATTATATATATATATA
>NW_006160059.1:738957-756824 GCF_000334495.1 Tupaia belangeri chinensis
TATATATATAGGTTAAACCAACTCTGCCAGAAGACAGACATCCAAACTATCTATACACTTACTGTCAGAGTGTCAAAATTTCAAAAGTAATAGAACTGAAAAGTAAAAATATGAAGTAACAATTATTATTGGGGACTTTAAAACTCTTTACTCAATAATTCATAGAGTACAGCCCAAAGTATCAAATATATGTGGACTACTGAAAAATACTATCAATTTTATTTGATTTCATCCAATTAATAATTCATTAGACTTATATCGAATTTGACAATGTGCTAAAGATTGAATTGCAATGACAAATAACAGTCTATTTTTGAGAAACTCAAATTTTCAACCACAAGACAGAAAAGGAAATACATAAATTGTAATGCAATGTGCTGTTGCATATTTTAATAAATTATTTTTTTTTTCATTATAGGGTGAATGTGCTCACCAGAGAAAGACAGGGATAGTGATAGGGAGAGAGAGAGAGAGAGAGAGAGAGAGGGAAAGTGAGAACTTTCCCCTTCCAAAGGGGTGGCAATGCTATAGTCCTTTCTCCTCCAGTCTCCTTTGGGAATTTTGGGCACACACGCACTCATGCCCTGCATGATTTTCAAGCTGCTAGTCCAGGACTCAAACTATGCAGTTGACCAGGTGGGATCCAATATTTTAGCCTCCATGTTATCTGCTGTCCCCATAACTAACTTTTAATAGGTGCTGTTATAGAGATCTAAACAAAGTTTGGGAGAAAGCATGACATTCTTATTAAGAAAATTAGAGATTTTATTTGAGGGGGTTATATTTGAGCCATGAGTTGAAAAATGAATAGATATTTTTAAGGCCAAGAGCAGCTAAAGGAATAGGATAGGTCATTCTCGTCAAAAGGAACAGCAACTGCAAAAGGATCTGTAATATCTTGTAAATGTCACACAAGAAGAGGATGATGCCCAAAAATCAAGCTGTAATATTTGATTGAGGATAATTTTAGAGGTATACTAAATATATACTAAGATGAAAAGTTCGGATTTTAATCTGTAATAATCTAACTGAGATACATATCAAAGTAATCAGAACTTTAAGGTTGATAAACCTAACCACACTAGAAGACAGACCTGAGTCAGGCTGGAAGTAGGAGGACAAGAGAAGAGATTCAACTTCCAACTTGCTGCAGAAGCGACGTGTTTCTTAAGGCTGTGTCTACAAGTTGCAAGAGATGTCACACATAATTTGTTACTAACGAAGTACTATTTTAAATTGTTTACAGAAGATTTAATTCTATCTCCATAGTAAAAAAAAGTCTCATTTTCTTGAGTGAGAATAAATGACTGTTATAGCTAAGACACCAGAAATTGTACCTGACCCTACCTAGATACACCCATACAACTCTGAAGCACACAGAAAATTTGTTTAATATTTGTTTTCCAACTGTACCCAATTGTTGATTAATGGCATCAACATAAATGTAGATGTCCAAGCTGAAAAACTGAATGTTCTTCTAGATGTCCTTTATTTCGTACTATCCACTTGAATCAACTCTTCAAATATGACATCATTTATATCTCATGCATTCTTATTTACTACAGCTTTTTAAAAAATTCTCACTAGTTTCTTTATTTCTCTTAAGACTACTATAATATTCTTGTACGATTTTAAGTGGTTCTTCATAACATAATGAATAAAATGCATACTTCTTCATAACACTTTAATTTCACTTCATAGAAGTATCTAACATATTTCTTTTCACATCTATAAACTGTAAATGCAGAGTTCCAAATGTAATATGTTCTTTCATCCTCCCTTACTTCCTATTTATTCTTTACCCTTCCCTCAGAATACTAATTGAATGTCACTTGTAATTTTCTGCAAAACCCAAAATTCTCAAACCCATTTCATAGGTTGTACATATATTATAATAAAATGGGTGGCAGTAACACCAGAAACAAAACCCTGATAAAGCTTTATTGGAACACTTAATTTATGTTCAAAACTCAGGTAGATTATTTCCTAATCCAAGACTAAATAACCTACCAGGGCATCCACAGCATGTTTCCCTGTCATTGAACAATGCAAGACTGTACATATTTTAGCATTCCTGAGCTTTCATTAAAGCATCATTTATTAAGTGGAAGAGAAAAAAAAATGAATGCATGTTCTCCCTGTTTGTAACTATAAAATGTGATAATTACTCTCTCCAGTTTTCAGAATATTTCATATTAACATTGGTGATACTATAATAAAAAATGAACATAAATTTAATACCAATTTATCAGAGTCTAAAAAATTACTACAAATTTTCCCTGATGTGTATCTAGATTTTAAAATTAAACTTTGTGGTCCCCAATATTAATTGTCATTCTGATTCCCATGTTAAGTTTAAATATGTTTGGGAATTAGCAAATCTCCTAGCACTACCACACACTCCAGCATCACTATATTACACCATTTAAATAGACAAATAGCCACACAATAGACCCAATTTTTCTAAAGCCACAGTTAGCAACTACCTTTGAAGCCATTCTTGCGAAAACCCTACCCAATCTTCTAAACCCTTTTGTGTATCCAGTGTAAAGTTGAATTTTATTTTTATATTTTCCTAAAAAATATAAAAAGAATTTTAGTTACTACCAGCAGTTAGCATAATGGCTATGTCGCGGGACTCCCACATAGTCGACCACGGTTCGCATCCCGGACCCGGTGGCTTAAAACTCACGCCAGGTGCGCATGTGTGCGTGCCCAAGATCTGGAGAGGAGAATGCAGAAGGGACTGTGGTGTGGCCATGTCCCCCTGGAGGTGATTTCTCACTTTCTGTCTCTCTGTCTCTCTCTGTCTAGCAAGCACACACGCCCTATAGCAAAAACCTCTTAAAAAAAAAAAAGAAAGAAAGAAAAGAAAAGAATTTTAGTTACTGAAAGGAAAATTTTCACCCTCATCCTTGTCCCAGTCTCTCAGATGAGTGCTGCGTGCTTTGGGATCTGTGATAGAAAAAATGTAAACTGTCAAGAAATGAAATACACCTCATACAAAGCATGTGTGTGAACAGACTTCGAGAGCAAGTTATGAATTCAAGACCCAGTAGAATGCTAAAAATAACTGATCATGCTATTTTGCTATATGAATATTTATAGAATTGATTGACAAATCTTAAAATTAATCTTAATGTTCTTTAAGATTGTCACTCAGCAATTTGCTTCAGTGGAAGATGTGACATCCACTTTGATATATTAGTAGCATGCAGAGTTTTGATTAGTCAGCCATATGCTTTGCTCTCCTAAAAATTTAGGAAAACAACCCCCACTTTTGTATGTGAACATTTAAGGAGACTTGCTTTAAATCACTTCATGATTAGAATACTACCTACATTAGTCAGAATATTCTAGGCTGTGTGGTGGTAACAACCAACACAGATACTTGCATGACTTGGCACAATAAAGACCTACATTCATGCTAAAAGTCCATACCTGTCAAAAAGTTATTTCATACCTAATATTGACATCGTTTCTACTTAGTTGAATGAAAGAAGAGAGAACTGAACATTTGAGCATTTCTGAGCTTTACCAGAGTGGATAAAAAGAGAAAAGGGAGGATGGCGTGTTCAGAAAAACTCGGAAATTTCTAACATCAGCAATAGGATAGTTGGTGACAACCCTAACTCAAAAAGGAGCAAACTTAAAGATTTCAGTCCCGTATGTTAAATTATAAATGCACTCACACCAAAAAAATAATTTTTTTGTATAATTTGGGGAAGGTAAAAAGTTATTAAGCCTGAAATGGAGAACTATACATAACAGAAAAATAGTTTTGACCTTCAAAAATTTCAAATCTCTGATATTTTGGTAGACACATTCGTAAAATAAAGATAAAAGATCAAATAAAGCCTAAGGGAAGTACTATCAAAATCTGTAACAGGGCCAGGTTACAGAGTGGTGATTAAAGCAGTTGGATTCCACATGGTTGACCATGTAGTTTCAGTCTAGACCAGTGAGAAAAAATTGTGACATAACCGTTCTCTATGGGAAATGCTTTCTCACTTTCCCTCTCTCATTTACTCTCTGTCTCTCGCTGATGAGTACATGTGCCCTCTGGCAAAATAATAAAAACAAAAAAATTAACAAATAATATCTTCAATAAATAAAGGACATTTATAATCAATAAGAAAAATAATCAGCTATAGGTAATTTATTAATATCTAAACATACATAATAGATTTGATTAAAAATTGTTCAACCATGAAGTAATCACAAAGGTTAAGTTAAAACAGTAGAAAGATGTTTTAACTATTACGTTGATAAGCACTAAACAATAATATGCAATATTATCAAGGATATCTGAAAACAACCATTCTTATACTTAGCCTATGGAAATACTAGAGAACATATTATTGAGAGCAACTTGGTTCTGCACTTATGGTCTTTAAACGTGCATAGAGTGCAGCAATTTTACTTCCATATTTACCTCAAATATGTTTAATCTAATAAAAAAGCAAAGATTTGGCAAGAAATTAAATGTCCTAAAGGACTGGTTAAATAAAAACATGTACATCTATAAAATGGAATATCATCTACTATTGAATAATATAAAACAAATGTTAATTGATATGTACAACTTTTACAATATATTAACTTACAAGTGAATACATATGAATTTATGCATAGTGACTCTATATTGATAATTGTCATAATAAAATTGATAGCTTCTAAAATTAATGAACTGTGTTAAGTGTAATGAAAAAAATAGTAAGATCTACAGAGGTTTTTGCTTGTGTTAGGTAAGTGAAATGAACCTATAAACTCAAAAACAGTCTGTAAATGGTTTGATGTTTTGGGCTCATTTTCAGAATACTATATTCTTATTTTTAATAATATACAGGATTCTTAATAATATACAGGATTCTTCATGAAATGCCTATGCTTAAAAATAATAATCTGCTCTGTCATTTAGAGTATCCAGGAAATTGATTGCACCCTCCTATTTGGTTAACACAAATGAATTTAATTTTTAGAATAGGAAATGTAGCTGAGGTATGAAGAAATCATGCACCTGGGTTTTAACTGCCCATTGGACAAGTGGGATAAAATCGGAAAGGAGTAGGTAGCCTCCAAATCTGCACCAGTGATTTTCATACCATGATTTGCACAATCTCTTCTTTTTGAATATGGGCTGTACTTTGTAACTTATTTCTAATGAGTGACTACAGCAACAATAATGGATGTCGCATCATAGGTTAGGTTCTAAGAGTCTGTGGCTTTTGTTCTGCTTCTCCTGCTCATTCTTGCTCTCTCTCATCACTTGAACTTGAGGGAAAAATCTGCGATGTTATAAGAAGCCCAGAAGAGAGGTACACAGAGCATGGTGAGAGACTGAGATCCTCGGTACAAATCCTAAAGGAACTGAAGCCTGCAGATAACCACAATAGAACTTGGAAGATTTTTCAGCACTTATGATTCTTTCTTTCTTTTTTTTTCTTTTTTTTTCTTTTCTTTTTTATTTTTTTTTTGAGAGGTTTTTGCTATAGAGCGTGTGTGCTCGCCAGACAGACAGAAAGACAGAGAGACAGAAAGCGAGAAATCCCCCAGGGGGAATGGCCACGCCGCAATCTCTTCTCCTCCATTCTCCTCTCGGGATCTTGGGCACGCACGGACACGTGCCCGGCGTGAGTTTTAAGCCACCAGGTCCGGGACTCGAACAACGGTCAACTACATGGGAGTCCAGCGACATAGCCATTACGCTAATGGCTGGTCCCAATTCTTCCATTTTAAAAAATATTTCTCAATTGGTTTATGGCCAAAAGTATGTACACATACATGAGAGATAGGAAGAGAAAAGGAGAGAGACAGATAAGGCACCACCCAATGGGGCCTGCTTATTACATTGCTATCATTTTTTCTTTCCTTTCTCCATCACATCAGGATCCTGGTCATGTGCACATGTGGCCAAAGTTTTTATCAAGCCCACAGGACCAGAACTCCTATTCTGGTCAGCCATGCAGAGTTCAAGTTTCTCAGCACAATACCTAACTGGTGCACTGTGGGACAGGCAAGCCCTGGTCAACAGCTTGACTGCAACCTCATGAGAGACCCTGAGCCAAAGGCACCCAACTAAACCAATCTTGGATTACTGACTCACAGAAATTAAATGTTTATGTTTTTCAGATGCTAACTGAGGTAACTCATTACATAAGGATAGACAACTAACACAAAGTGGTAATTTGAACCCATAAAGAACAGGACTCATACAGAGCTGTGCACGTTGGGAGGATCAGTGAAAACTATTGTCCTTAGTGAAGCCCACACAGGGAGGAAATCAGAAGAATGAATTTTTCACCTCACTCTTCCCAGCTGAGACTCTGGTTGTAGAGATCAGGGTTTAGAAAAATAGAAGTAACCTGGTAAGGCAAATAGAAGATGCATGGCATGGGACCAGAAGATTGCATAATGGTTACATTGCTGGACTCCCACATGGTCAACTGCAGTTTGAGTCTTGGACCTGTTGACTTAAAATTTACACTGGGCATGTGTGTATGTGTACCCATCTTCTCAGGGGGTGATTTCTTGCTTTCTGTCTGTCTCTCTCTGTCTCTCTGGTGAACACATGCACCCTATAACAAAAATCTGTCTAAAAAGTAAGTTGTATGCCATAATATGTGGATATGTTATTGTGCACTATCTATAAAATGGTCTAGAAAGAAATAGTACACATCTATGAATGGTTTTTTTCTCAGAGTAATAAGATTATAGTTGTATCCATTACATATTTATTTCTTTTTTCATATCTCCATTTTGTAATAAGAAAAATAATAAAAATTAAATTAATTAAATAATAGATTATCAAGTGATATTGCTAAAAATATTGCTTCCCTTCCTTATCACACTGATATACACTATTTCTTCATCCCATCTGGATCCTGAAGGTGTGCACATACATTTTAACCACAATGTTTGAAGTTTCTATCACATCATGCTGGTTGTATGTCCCTGAGGTATAGTCTTCACTAAAGGATTCCTGAACTATTATTTACTCTTACTTTACTTAATACTGTAGCATTTTTCATTTTCTACAGACCATAGGCTATAATTTTGCTTCAATTGTTGTCTCCATCAGGCTTTAGAATAAATGTATGTGGAAGATGTTTCCTCCTTCTATTGAGGATCAGATATGCAAAAGAAAATAAATGGTTATTTTTAGATAGTTTAAGTTAATTTCTTTTATAGGGCCAGCAGATGGCATAATAGTTATGTTGCTGGACTCCTACGTAGTCAACCACAGTTCAAGTCCCAAACACAGTGGCTGAAAATTCATGCCAGGGGCATGTGCGTGAATGCCCAAGATCCCAAGAGGAGAATGGAGGAAAAGGAAATGCAATGTGGTGATCCCCTCTTGGGAGTGATTTCTTGCTTTCTGTCTCTCTGTTTCTCCAATGAGTGAATGTACCCTATAGTCAAAATCCCTCTAAGAATTAACCTGATTAGAAAATTCTTGCATTGTCATTTTCAGTAGTTGATCATTTTCAATTTGTCTTTCCCTGAATGAGTTTGTCCTGCTTCTTGATGTCTTGTTTCAGTTTGATAGTTTATATTGCTCTAAGAAGTATTTATTTTGCTTATTATAAAACTGTACCATTTTTCAAAATAATTGCAAAATGGATTTATATTGATTGCTATGTTTACTTTTTACTTTAAATGTTTTATTTGGTTTCATCTTCATAAGTTTGTAACACCAATAGTGAATTAATTATCTTAATGTTTTTCAAATAAACAATTAGATTTTGTTGTTCTCATTTTTTCTCATTGTTGCCTCTACACTTCTTCAATGTATGAAAATCTCCAGGAGTAGACCTAGTTTATATCATTTTTCTTCAGACAAATACCTATTCTTCAACCTTTATTTTCAAACTCGTTTTACTGAAAAAAATGCATAAATCATTAATGGTACACCTGAATATTTATAAAACTGAAGGACTGGAAAAAAATGCAATAGCTAGCATTTTTCCATCTCAGGTTATAATTCATTAGAATAAGAGGGAAATAATTTAGGACATCATAATTACTTTTATAAAGAAATAGAATAAAAAGGAAAATAAAGTGTATTACATATGGTAAGAGCAAATACAAGTTAATGGAACATTTTTCATACATATATATATTATTGTGGGTATGTTATTTGAGTGTATATGTGTGCATTTGTTTGTATAGAGCAACAATTTATTTCTTACTCTATAGGTATTTATCAAATGTAAGATTTATAAAAGACAACTATAGGTAACCTGATCCGTACTCTCATTTAAGACTTAAGATATGTGTGTTCCTAAAGGTTATAGTGTTTGCATAGTATTATATGTGATAAAGCTGACATATATATTTAGATCTATAGAATTAATCTGTTCATCATATGACAATATAAAAGAATGCTAAACATTGATTATTGAATTAATTTAAATGACAATTTAAATATTGTTTATATAATTATTGTGATTTTCATTGAATATTATCATTTTTCATTTATTATCATAAATGTTAATAAAAGTTGGCTCATTCAATGTATGATTCAAACAAGTTCTGCTCATCACATTTGATGTATCTCTTAATATTATTTTTTAAATGATTCGTTACTTGTATTTATTACGATTTTTTTAAAATTTGCTATAGGAGACATGAGAGAGAAAGGTAGAAAGTGAGAAAGCAAGTTGCCATATCTGGGACATGAACTGCAGCTGACCATGTAGAAGCTCAGCACCTTAACCACCATGCCACCTAACTCCTCTTAAGATTCTTTATACATAGATATCCATCTCTCTTTTTTCTTTGAAGCTATTTTTCTAATTTGTTTGAGGGTGCATGTACTTTCTGGAGAGAGACAGAGAGTGAGAAGGAAAGTGAGAAAGCATCACCTCAGGAGAGGGTCATGCCACAATCCTTTCTCCTCTAACATCATATTATATGTATATGTATATGTGTGTATATATATATATATATATGATTATGAACTCATGAATCTTATTTCAATCCATTTTCAAAAACTATGTGTTTTGCTAGCATATATTTTTAGCATGCATTCGTTAATTATGTAAACTTATTTTGCTTATTTTCTTTCTTATAATTTTACATGCAACTGATTGCAACTCTCCTGATGTTCATGTTAATTAATGTGTAAAATTTTTGTACTTTGAGGAAAAAGTACCTGCCTAAGTAGTTGAAGTCAGCAAAAGTAGCATTTCTAGCTTTACAACTTGAAGAATTTGTCTTTTGTTGTTACAAGAAGTGTCTGTCTGTCTGTCTTTCTGTTTTGCTAAAGGGTGCATGTGCATGCATGCTCAAAATCCTGAGACAAGAATGAAGGAGAAGGGACTGAGGCATGGTCATCCTCTCTAGGGGTAATTTCTTGCTTTGTCTCTCTGGTGAGCATGCAAGTCCTATAGAAAAAAAAAAATCACTTAAAAGTTTCAGATCAATCTCCCTTAATTTTTCTAATCTTCTCATGGCTTTTTTGTATTCAACCATGATCATGAACCCCAGAAATATATGGTCAGTTTGTCTGATATGGTTTTTACTTGCTGAACTTCAGTCAATTAATAGAACTCTAAAATTTAGAAAGCCAATGCTTGTCAATGACATGTGATTCTCAGGGCCACCATAATTCTTCTGCAATCATTTGATTTAAACATGACCGTAAGGCTAACTTGCCTTCTCTCAGTTCAATATACATTTATGGAATATTTGCATCTGCTTTTGTAGATGTTAACTCTGGGCCTTCGATTTACTATAATTATTTTTCTGTTTTTGTGTAGTAACTCATTCATGATTAAAGAACTATGTCATTGCTCATGTCACAACTGACTTACCTCTTTTACTAACTAAAGGCTTTTGAGTTAATAAAAATTTCACTATATTATGTAATTATAAAAGCTATCTGTTAGATTTCTGTTCTTGGTTTAATGTTCCTCTTTCATTTGAGGGATTCTTTCTTCATAACTGCACTATTATTAATCATTTATGAATAATTATTTGGATATCAGTATGCAATCACCTAGTTTCTTTTTTCTTCATTTAATTTTGAGAGAGATTTTTGCTATAGGGCACTTGGGTTTTTCCCGAGACACAGAGAGACAGAGAGAGGGAAAGTGAGAAATCACCCCCAGGGGAACCACAATGTGATTCCTTCGCCTGCATTCCTTTCTCAGGCTTTTGGGCATACACAGAGTGTGAGTTTCAATTGTCGGGTCCAGCCTTGAACTTGGCCCACGTGGAGGTTCAATTCCTTAACCATTATTTCATCTTATGACCACAAAACTAACAGAGTCTGGGCTATAGTATTGAACATAAACTTTTTTTTTCTTTCAAGCTGCTGGGTCTAGGACTAGAACCACTTAGTTGGCTATGCTGGATCCAGCCACTTTAATCACCATTCCACTGGCTGACCCTCTCTGGTTTCTTACCAACATTTCAGAGTTATTTATCAGTATTGCCTTTTTATGGGATTGACATTTTGACTTGCTGGGATACATTTATGTACTTATTTTTCAACATAAAAGGTGTGTAAGTAGAACTTTTTCTAAGTATTTTCTGAGTTTTTTAAATGTAGATGTTTAAAATATATTGAATATATTATTGTATTGAGATAGTTGCTTGAGTAGATATAAATTTCTAGGTTTAGTTTATTGTTTTTCAAAATCTGATAGTCCTTCTTTGCAGCCTAGTATTAACATGGTAAAAAAAAAATCTATTTTCAACCCAATTTTTACTCCTTTTCTAATGCCAGAGGGTTTTTTAATTGAATTATATTTTCACACATGTCTGGTGATTTTCAGTTTTCTTCTACATGCATGTTTGTATGTACTCATATTTATATGACCTTTATTAGCAATATAGATATTACCTTATCAAATACTATAAGTATCTAGAGATATCTGATAAATTGATGACAGATATATTTGAAAATTTACAAATTGGTAAACATATGTAGATAGACAGGTAAAACTCTTTAGCATAAATAAGATAGAATTGTCACCAACTATGGAATTCTGTTTCTCTTTCAGTACTCTTCTGAATGGGGATTCTAATTTTATGTCTCTGTGTATACACAGATAGGTTGTACCAACAGTTGGCTGTCCTTCAGGGTAAATAGGTTGGGATAATCCAGGCAAAACTAAATACATCTACAAGGTCTTCCCTAGAAACAAAGAATCTTAGTGTACCTTGCTGTTGGATAAAGTTGCTTTTCTCTCTTCTCTCCTTCTTTATCCCTGTGTGTCTCTTAAATGCCTAGCACAATATTCCTCTTCTTTTTTTCCATCTCATGAACTTCCTAACAGCTCCTGAAAGTAAATCGCATCCAATTATTAATTATGGAGCAGTGTTTACTAAGCTTTTCCTGCAGCAAACACCTCAGCAGTTCTTTTGTGTATACTGACCATGTGCTGGCCCAGATAGCACTGTCTTTTATTAATTACCCAGTTACTGCCCTAAGGCCCTCTCTTACTTGCAGCTCTTGCTGACTCAGAGGTCAGGATGTTTTTCCAGTTTTTATTTGGGTTAAGTTTTGATACTAATCTTAGCACTAGCCTGATTCCACACGGTGGTTGCAATGTTGGTTATCTACTTCTCTTTTTAGTAAGAGTGCCATAATATTTACTGTAAGCCACACAAAAATACTTAAAATATAACTATCTATGACTATCTCTTTTCTCTATTTTCTAGTACTGTTATAGTTTTGCTACTATCATTACTTTATTTTTGTATAATAGAATATGTGTGCATGCACATTCATATGAGTGAAAGAAAAGCATGTCTGGGACCAGCAGGTGGAATGGTGGCTAAGGTGCTGGACATTCCCACCTGGCCAACCACACTTCAAGTCCTGGACCTGATGGCTTGCTTTCTTGCTTTCCTTCTCTCCCTCTCTGTTTCTCTCTTGTCAAGTTAAAATAAATGAATAAATAAATAAAATTAAATAAATAATTCTTTAAAAGAAAAAAGAAAAGCATCCCCAACAGAATCTCATCATGCCATGAACTCCCTCCCTGACACTCCAGCCCCTCAGAATCTTGGTACCCTCTTAGACACCTGAGTGTTTCCAGGCTGACCAGGGAATCTGAACCTGTGGTCAGGCATGTGGCCTCCAGAACTTAAATCCAGGGCTCTACATACTGTGCCATCTAATCTTTGTACTTGAACTCTTATGCTTAAAGTTCTGGTAGTACTGGTTTGAATTTTGATTATATTATTCATCAGATCTGTGAAATTGTAGAAATAACTTCTTTCCCCCAATAATACCTTCCTATCAGGGTTATTATGAAGAATAAATTAGGGAATACTTAGAATCATTTGGTACAGTGCTTGGCTTGTAATAACTATGCTAGGTGATTCTAGATAATAGAACATTAACATTTTATTTTTAAAAATTTTAGTTATGCCAAGAAGTTGTTTGTTTGTTCGTTTTTTAGAAAGAGTATCTCTGTGTCGCAACTCTCCTATGGCAACCTCCCTAGTAGCTCGGATTATAGTCATGCACCACCTCACCTGGCTTTTAGAGTAGGTGAAGAATTAAATCCAGTCTTCCCATATTGCCTCAGTCTGCAAAGAACCAGAGTCTCTTACAGCGCACGATCATGGCTAGACCCCAAATGAACTTTTAAGTCTATAAACGAGAGATTTAAACTTAAGTAATTGCCAGAAACCAAATAGTGCTATGAAATTATCATGGGGCCTAACCATGGTGGTATGCACCAGTAAAATGCTGTAGGTTCGCAGATTGAATCCATGTGGGAAGCCTGAGTTTGATACCTGGTCCAACCTAAAGGCTGGACATGCCAGCATGCACTGTAATCCCACCAGGAAGGCTGAAGTGGGAAGATCATGTCAAAGTAAGTCCCTGTCTTAGAAAATAAAAATAAAAACAAACATGAAATGGTATCAGCCCAGTAAATATAACATTGCAGCAAAGACAACTTTAGCAAAATTGTAACTATGTACATTCTCAGGTCAGCAATCTTTAATTATTTTACCCATGAGATTAATTTTCTGACTTGATTATTATTTTGTACTGTCCTTAATAGGTTCTTGGCCCATCTATGTATCTATTCTTATAATTCATTCTTTCCTCTGCCTCTCATCTGCCAAGAGTATGGTACTGACCACTCCTCCTCCCAAGGCTTTTGCCTCCACATACCTCCTCTTCCACTACACTGAGCTCAACACTGATATTCATACTATGTTTTTTTGTTTGTTTGTTTGTTTGTTTGTTTTAGAGGTTTTTGCTATAGGGCGCGTGCTCTTGCCAGACAGACAGAGAGAGAGAGAGATAGAAAGCAAGAAATCACAGCCCCCAGGGGGGATGACCACACCACAATCCCTTCTCCTCCATTCTCCTCTCGGAATCCTGGGCATGCACGCACATGCATCCAGCGTGAGTTTAAGCCACCGGGTCTGGGACTCGAACCGTGGTCGACTATGTGGGAGTCCAGTGACATAGCCATTAGGCTAACTGCTGGTCCCAATACTATGTTTTTGATAGTAGTTACAAAATGCATGATAGTATTTAAATTAGAATTACCCAATCTTTCTGTTTCTTTATTCAGCTTTTATTCCTATCCAGCAACTTATCATCAGAAATGGCTAAGTAATTTGTCATTAAATAATATATACCTTGTTTTCACATAAAATTACTGCATCTTGAAAAGTTGAATAAAATAAAGAAGAAAAACTCTCTTGTGTATGTATTTTGTTATAAATATTTCCTTTCCACAGAAACGCATTATTAAAGTATTTGTCATACTCATAGTCATATTAAAAGACAGAATTATGTCTAGAAAAGTCTCAATGTCAAACACAGTAGTTCTTTTTCTTTGAAATTTAGATTCAAAATTATTCATTGTAGAAAGTGAGCTGCTGTCACCAAAAATGAGTAATAGAAAAGAAAAGAGAAATGACTGTGTTTCTCCATATCACTGTATTAGTCAGAGATATACATAAATCAGTTTAAGCAAATAGATGCCTATCTTATATTCAGATATATCTAATGGTAAAAATTGTATGCATTCTCTAGATAATCTACTCGGTGATTTTATAATGTGAAAGTTTTTATAAGTTGAGGTTGTAGTAGTAATTGACTTATTTTTCTTTCATGTAAAAGGCATTTTGTTGAAATTAAATATTGAACACTCAAACTAATATTTTACATTCTAAAATGGTGCCTTGAGGGCTGTTTAAACAGTTTTCAAAGATATTACTTTGGTTAATCTTTTTGTTGACATTTGTGGAATTCATTCTTGCCACATTCGCTAGAAAATGAGAATCTTTTAAACCAGAAAATATCATTTTAGTAATGTTCACATCTAGTTAAATATCACTTTATGGCACTAAATGAACAATGGAAAAAACTAATTCAATTCACAGGTTTGTATTAGTACTTGTGCCTTCTTTTCTCAACCTTGATCCATTTTCCAGCCAAATCTGTCCCTGAAACCAGCCTGAATGCAATTTTTATTTCTCCTTGTGGTATGCACAAATAATAAAACTAAATATTTTTATATAGCGTGCAAAATTCTCAACAAATTGATCCCGGTTTGTCTCTCATGTTTGTCTAACAACAGATCCCACCTCATTTGTTTTGAGTAAGCAGCAGCAAATTGTGAAATATCAAATCCATACAAACAACTCAATCATCCTATCTTTTTAAAGTTTATTTCTTGTATGAGCAAGCAAAAAAAAAAGAGAGAGAGAGAGAGATACAGTGAAAGAAGTAGCCACCACCCAACAAACTCTCCAGACTAAGATCCACCCCAGCCTCAGCCAGCCCAAGACCACAGATCTTGGGTGCACACACACACACACATACTCAGTGTATTCAGGGAGATCTCCAGATGTAAACTCAGAACTTTCTCACATAGATCACCATCATAGAGCATCATGTTTTACAACCATGCCACTAACCGGACACTTAAACCTTCCATTTCTTAGTTATTATATGTGATACTCTTACATGTATCTCCTTCTTGCTAAGGGTTGTTGCTTGGATATAAAGACTAAGTGTATGTATTACTTTCCTGAAAGGCTCTTTGACATTCTGTCTTCTCAAGCCTCTATCAGGTAATTTTTCTCTATGTCCATAATGTCAGTAATATGTATCCTTTTATGATTATTTACATTCACTCATTATAGCTATATCACTCTAGTACACAATATACTTTTCAAGGTATGCATGCAGTGTGACAATCAAATCGAGGATATTACCATATAAATCACTTTAAACAGGGAACCTTATAATCTTGTATCTGTTAAGCATTTCTTCTGGGGCCAGCAGATGGTGTAGCGGTCATGATTCTGGACTCTCGCATGGCCAACAGCAGTTTGCTACCAAAACCGATGGCTTGAAAATCAGACTGGGTGCATGTGCACGCATGACCAAAATCCCAGGAGGATAATAAGAGGAGAAGGGACTGCAGCATGGTCATTCCACTCGGGTGTGATTTTTCAATCTCCCTTTCTGTCTCTGTCTCTCTTTTTCCTCAGCAAGTGCATGCGCCCTAAGGCAAAAACCTCTATTTAAAAAAAATAGAATTTCTTCTTCAACCCTACCCACCCACTTTCTAATATCCACTCCTCTCCATATGTTTTCTGGTATCTACACTTGTCCTCCTATTTTATCTCCAGATCTGTCCTTTTCTGCCACAGAGTGCAGACTTTAGTATATATTGAGTGAGGAGTATGGTGTTTGTCTTTCAGAGTCTGGCTTACTTTATTTAACATAAAAGGTCTATATTCATCCCTTTCACAATCACTAAGACATAGAATCAACCCAAATGCCCAAGAATAGATGAATGGATTGAAAAACTGGCACATGTACACTGTGGAATACTACTCAGACATAACAAACAATGGCAATGTCTTTTTTTTAACAATTATATTTCTACTAGACTTTAAATCCTTTAAAAATAGGGGTATTTCATAGTCATTATTTTACTCTCAAGTAATACTACAATGTTTGTGATGCATTAAGAACCCAATGCAAGTGCATTTAAAATCTTTACTGAAGTTTCTTTAACATAGAACTGTATTGACTGCCAGACTAGGCACTACCTATAGCATTTGTACATTAGGTCTGATACCACCGGGAGGAAATGAGGTTAAAAGCCCCACCCCAATCAGGAGTGTTATGTTCCTGAAAACACTTCTATCCTCTATTATAGAAAAAGAAATTTAAATGTTTTATAAAAATTAAGGCTAGAGAAACAGATGTCCTCAGCAAACATATGACATCTTAGAAAAAAATGGTTTAAATGTTCTTAAACATTGCACAATTACAAGTCTTAAAATCTGTAATATTGACAATCTGTATTTGGCATCTGTATTAGTTTTATTTTCAATTTTTTGGTTCCAAAACTAAAAGTTCAAAAAGATTTTATTCTCTTTATGCTGGTGCACCTTTATAGAAAGATGGACTCACTATGAATAGAAAAACAAAGGTAGCCTTCATAAATATTCTTTTTCTTTCTTTTTGTGTTTATTTATATTTTCCATGAGAGAGAGAGAGGTGCTCTCAGTTGGATCTTCATGCCATGATTCACCCCTACCATCAGCTGGTTCAGACCATG
The DNA here is from genome assembly GCF_000334495.1 of Tupaia belangeri chinensis. Taxonomy (NCBI): domain Eukaryota; kingdom Metazoa; phylum Chordata; class Mammalia; order Scandentia; family Tupaiidae; genus Tupaia; species Tupaia belangeri. The sequence continues at coordinate 755,526 of NW_006160059.1, forward strand.
AACACACATGTACACACTCAGCATGCTCAAGGAGGTCCCTGGATGTGAACTCAAAACATTTCCTATTTGATTTCACTTGCTGTACCACTATGTCAGCGTCTTGCTCCTATACCTTTCTTTGTTGTTTAAGAGATTTTTGCAATACGATGCATGTGCTCGCTGGAGAGACAGAGACATAGAGAGACAGAAAGCAAGAAATCACCCCCCAAGAGAGACGGCCATGCTGCAATCCCTTTTCCTTCAATCTCTTTTCAAGACTTTGGGTAAACAAGCACATGCATCCAACATGAGTTTTAAACAGCCAGGTCCCGAACTTGAACCACAGTTGACTACATGGGAGTCCAGCTATATATAACCATTACACCATTTGCTGGTCACTACTTTTTTTTAATCAATCTTCAGACTGAAGGGGAGCACAAGCCAAAAAGTTGCAAGTTCTACCCTCTTTGTAGATAGGCAAATACTGGAGAGGAATAGAAAAGGCACAGTTTTGCGGAGGGCAACCGGCCGTCAGAATGCAAATCAGGTCATGGAGGTCTAAAAGATGGCCAGAACTTCCTTAAGGTCCACGGCAACAGTGTGGAGAGGGAGCATTTCTTATTAGCTCACTCAGGTAGTTACTAGAAGAGGTAGCACCCATCAGCACTTGGCTTTTGCTACTAAGTCAGGCTGGATAAGACTCATATGAGGTTAGTAAGGTAAGCAGAAATCAGAGCCTACTCAAATGAGTTAACAGAGAAAAGAGTTAGTGGTATGATTTGGGAAGTTGTAATCACATCAGATATTGCCAACATACTGGTATCAACATGCAAAATAATTACCCAATTTATACCTAACTTAACTCTTTCCTATCAAACATAGTTGTTCCAAAGTTGTAATCCAGGAAGCTAAAGTAATCAGTTTCTTTTCTTTTTTTTTTTTTTTTTTTTGTCTATAGGCTTCAATAAATTCAGGGAATGGTTGGGGGTAAGAAAATAATGTCTTCACACTCTACTTTAGGAGTTTAAAAATCAATAAAAGGGAATCTTTCAGTAATAGTCACCTTTCTCTTCTTAGAAACTTTATAGGCTCAAGCGCAGCTGCGCGCCGGGAACGGCCTGGCCAGCGCCCCCCCCACTCCGGGGGGCGCGCCACGCGGCCGGGGGGCTCCTGCCCCCCAGTGCAGCCGTGCACCGGGAACGGCCTGGCCGGCCCCCCCCCCCCCACTCCGGGGGGGCGCAGCCACGCGGCCAGGGACTCACGCCCCCCAGCGCAGCCGCACGCCAGGAACGGCCTGGCCGGGCCCCCCCCACTCCGGGG
>NW_006160059.1:758010-765431 GCF_000334495.1 Tupaia belangeri chinensis
AGAAGAGTATGAGAATAAATAAAAAAAAAAATAAAACTTTATAGGCTCCAACCTTTCATGGGTTCAACAAAGATCAAACTTTCTATCTCTTTAAATTAATAATATTTTTGAATGGTCCTGCATCTTAGTTCATTCATGCTCTATAACAAAATACCATTAATAGTGTGGCTTATAAGAAGAAGAAACTTGGGACCAGCAGTTAGCGTAATGGCTATGTCGCTGAACTCCCATGTAGCAGACTGCAGTTCAAGTCCTGGACCCGGTGGCTTAAACTCCCACCGGGCGCGTGTGTGCGTGCCCAAGATCCCAAGAGGAGAATGAAGGAGAAGGGATTGAGGCGTGGCCACCCCCTCTGGGTGTGATTCCCCGCTTTCTATCTCTTTGTCTATCTCTGTCTTTCTGGCAAGCACACATGCCCTATAGCAAAAACCTCTCAAAAAAAAGAAGAAGAAACTTATTTGTTACAGATCTGGAGGCTGTAAAGTCCAAGAGCAAGGAATCAAGGCCCTGGCCATTTGGTGTTTGGTGAGGGTTTGCTTACTGGTTCATATGTCTGTCATCACACTGTGTCTTCTTCCTAAGACAGAAAGGCCAAATGAGTTCTCTAGGGTCTCTTTTATAAAGCCAGCAATCCCGTTTATGTGGCTTCCATCATTATCAACTAATCATATCCCAAAGGCCTCACCTCCAAGTATGTCCATTACTTTGTGAAGTAAAGATTTCAACTCATGAATTTGTAGAAAGGGAGGCAGAAAATTCAGCACATTGCAGTCTGTTTATGTTAAATCCGTATCTGGATGTAAGATACAGAGTTTTATATCCCAAATTCCAGAATAATATGGAGTCCTGTGATGGAAGGAGTATGACATTTCTTAGTAAATATTTTCCAGTCTTCTGCTCATCAATGACCCCATTGTCTTTGGAGGAAATCCAGTGTCAAATCTCACTCATCATTTCAGATCCTTGTTCTTGACAGATGCAACAGTGCAGTTTTAGAGCCTGAGGATTTTTTGTTCGCTTGTTTCTGTTTTCTAATTTTGTATATCCTTAATCTTTATTTCAAAACCTCTATTCTCCCTTGTCCCTTTTCTTATTATTTTCTAATGCTATTTCCAGGCCTTCGGTTTCCAATAATTGCCAATAAGAATGACTTGAAGCTAAACTTCATTGTACTTCAAATTGTACCACAAAATATATGTGAACATAAATGCGAGTGAATTACAATTTCTGTAAGAAGAACTTTTAACTAATGAATATTTTTAATTTTTATTTTATTGCAGTTTGCATATACTTGAGAATGCAAAAAAAAGTTAGGAAACATCTTTAAGCAATTTGTGCATTGCAATTATTTTCAATTATTTTCATTTTTTATTTTTCCTTCTCTTTTTTAAAATTTGCCATAGAGCACATGCGCTTGCCATACAGAGACAGAGAGAGAAAGAAAATGAGAAAGCACTTTCTATGGGGCATGGTCAAGCCACAATCCTTTGTCCTCCATCTCTCTCTCCTTTTGGGATTTTGAGCACACATGCTCATGTACATGGCATGTTTTTCAAGTTGCTGGATGCGAGACTTGAATGATGCAGTTGGCCATCTGGGATCCAGCCCTGATCACCAGGCCACAGGTGGTTCCTCACTGTTATTATTTTCATAAAAGAAACTTCATAGCTTAGGCTCAGGAAAACAATAAAAACTCAATTTTTATATGAGCACATTTTGATTTTTTTTACCTTATGCTTATATTATATATTCTGATGATAAGTTCAAATCAATGTTGACTCTTTCAGAATGTCAGGAGGCTCTAGTGCATTGCCAGCAGTAACTTTGCATTTTAAAACTAATTAGAAAATGAGAGATTGAGATATGCCCCCAAAATAATAAGAGGGAGGCTAGAATACTTACACGTTTTTAAAAACAGAAGGAAAATAAACTATTTTATTATGTTTTTATGTGGTCTAGATGGTTCTTCAGAATTAACTATCTCCTAAAAATCCTTACTTGAGTAACTTGAATTTTTTCCCAGTCTTTATTTTCATACCAATAAAATAGGTTAGCTATATTTTAGTTTCTCTCCTTCTATCTATAAACACTTTAGAGGCAATGTGTGTGTGACTGTGATCCTCCCAGAGTCATTCCCCAGCCACTATTCTATGTCAGTCCATGATGAGAAGTACCAGCTCACCTGAGGATACAGATATGCCTGGTAGATTTTTAGGTCACAGTTGTTGTCCATACAGAGGAGACCTGTGCTTCTGTTTAAGTTTAACATTTGCTAATTGATCTTTGGTAGAATTTTTGTGGACTATTATATATATATAATATTATATATTTATATATATATATTATATTATCATATTATATTCTATTATATTCAGTACAGTCTTTTGTGGATTAATAGATGTTGGTTTTAGACCAGTTGGTGAGAAAGGACAGATTTTGTTGCACTACAGATTGAAATGAAAGGCATCACACTACTTTTAACATTTCTGTAACTTCTCTGAATATTATAATATGGTAAGTGATTAGTCTTACCTAAAACAACCATCTAATTAGAATTGATTTATAAGAAACAACAATTTTAGGTGAATACTTAAGATACTATTTGACAGAGAGCTCTCTAGAGCTTTCTAAAGCAGTTATTTCCAGAAAAAAATACATTGTAACAATTGATTATTTATCAATTATAAAGATAATGTACCATTATTCATAAGGCATGGATGCCTATTTACAAAGACCTTTATACTGATGTATTCCCATTAGCATGTAATGCTTGCTGCTAATGGTCTTACTTCTCTCCAATATCCCACACACCATGTATCGGGTGAAGTAGGCGATGAAGAAAACAAAAAAGGTGGAATAATGCCATCTCAACAGTCTGTAAGCTCACAGTGAGCTCAATTAGTGAGCTTCTACACTCTGGAAAAACTAGTAAAAGTATTCTCTCTTAAAGTATGAAATTTTAGCTTCTAAACTGTAAAAATGAATAGGATTACAAGAGTAATTCATTTTTGTTTCTGAAACCATTGTGCTTCACCAGTTATTTTGTACCATGATAAGTAATGAGAGTCTGGGAGAAAATGTGATCTTGGAGAATACGAAGTGGCATACTGAGAAGTCCATGAGGCTAGGTTCCATTACCTATTAGCTGAAGACTGTGAACAAGGCACTTCAGTATTCTAAAGCTAATGTCCTTGCTCTTCAAGTGAAAATAATTTAATTTACACATCTGCTGCTTCTGCCTCATGCCATGGATGTTCGGCTCAAAGGAGTCAGCATACGTGAAAGTGCTAGGTATCTCTAGGAGCTACTCGATTTTAGGCGTTATCATGCATATCATGACTATTCCATGAGACTGACCTGAGAGCCAGAAGACACAGTGATATAGTCTGAGTGAAATGACAGGTTCATGCGAATAAAAATTAAAATAGTTTAAAAATCAGCACTGAGTGGTTTAAGATTAGTAAAGATCAGACTCTATAATGAAGTACAGTGGTCTAGAGCAATCAATTTAGCATTGATATTTAGAACATATTACTTAGAATTTTTGAGTATTATCTTTGAAAATTAATTATTTTATACCAATGATGCCATGGATATATTTAAAAGGTACTTGATTCTAAAACATTTCTTGTACTGAGATTTTTAAAAAATAGATTCAAGTTGACAAAAGAAAACAAGTCACCACAGTGAAACAAAGTTCCCAGATGCTGAGCCATATGAGGGGGTGGAGTTTGTGCCCCAGGGTCTTTCTGGGCCCAATGGGAATGCACCTGTGTGCCTGTGATTATGATTGGCTAAGACTGGAGGTAAGTCATGATATGAAGACCCTGTTGGGGGTGCCTGTTTTGCACTCTCTCTCTTTCTGTGTCTCCCTCAAGCATGGAGGAAATGAATAAAATAAACTTTATAAGTAAGGAAATAATAAGCATACTGTAAGACATATTTCTATTTCAGAATGTACAGCTATTGAGAAACTTCTTTGAGTCAGTAGCAAATATTCCATATACTGTAATTTCTGGGGCTTTAATTTCATGAAAATCCCATTGTTAGAATTTCTAAATTGAGAAAAATGTTCACTGTTATCCTTATAAGTATTAAATAGCATTGTCCATGTCCCTGAAGATCACTGACGTGTAGATGGGACCAACACACAAAATGCTGGATGTTCAGTGAGTGATTGAGCCAGGGGCTCATGTCAATGCCACACGGTTAGTAATGACATGGTACAGACAGAAAGGACATACATGCTTGAGGTGCCCTCAGTACCATTGTGCACTGTTCGTTCTACATCAATAACAGACACTGTTTGTAACTGAAAATATAGTTTGTGCCCAGGGAAATTATCTTAACAGTTAATTCTCAAAACTTACATATCTATGGCAAATAAAACTACCAGAGCTGCTTTGTTTACTTTTGATTTTCATATATTGGGTTGGCAGGAAAGTCATGACACATTTTTGCTTAGAAAAACAAAAAAAAATTACATCATGACTTTTTCTATGACCCAATACATAGATGGAAGAAAGTAAGCAGAACTGAATTTCTTTAAAATGAGAATTAACATTTCAATTCTCAATTTATCCACCCAGCCAGTCTGTGTCTTTCCCATTTCATAAACATCAGAGTTGAAATTGAAATCTGAGAAGTGGTTTGTGGTATTTAGGAATGTAAAATATTTATTTGACTTCATAAGTGATAGATGTAGAATTAACTGAGATATGGGATTTAAACCAATAATATCATCTGCTTACTTATTTCCTCTGCCCCAGCCCATTTTTTGTAAGCATGGAATTTTTTTTGAAGAATTTAAAGCAAGTAACATCTATGCAAAAATCAAAAATTTTAAAATAAATCCCAATTAAATGATTTTGCAAGTAATAATTGATTAAGAAAAAGTTCTATTTCATTATATAATTAAATCAGCTTCAGTTAGAATTTATAACAGAGAGATAGAGAGTGGCTTCTTTTTTAAAAAATAATTATTTATTTTATTTTATTTATTTATTCATTTTATTTTTAGTTTGACCAGAGAGAGACAGAGGGTGAGAGTGAGAGAGAGAGGAAGTGAGAAAGCAAGCCACCAGATTTAGGACTTGAACCCTAGTTGGCCATGTGGGAGTGTCCAGCGTTTTAACCACCATGCCACCTGCTGGTCCCTGAGAGTGGCTTCTTTTTTACCTGGAGTTTTCTTTCTGGTTATTTAGAAATAATAACATTCTAAGAATGTTACTAATGTTAGTTATGACATTCTAAGAATGTTATTAATGATAGATTAAATCTATTTCATACTTAATAAAATTTTTTTCTCTGTAAATTTTAATATATTTTAATTTTTGAAAATGTGTCTGTTGTATCTCAGTTTTTGAATTTATATCCATAAAGCCATAACATGTACTCTGACATTGGAGCTATCTCAGAAAATTTGAATAGCTCAAATAAATGACAGCCTTGAACTTTAATGACCATTCTCGAATGGAAAATGATGATTCAACCTAACTGAGGGGACTTGAAACCAAATTCCCTCCCAAATCTTGGTAGTCATGACTTACAACAGAAATGATTACTATCTCATTCTGGACTCCATGACAAAAACATCCTCCCTGAAAGCATGCTGTTCCTGTAGTCCCTAGAGAATTACCGTTCTCTAATCAGTTAAATAAATTTAGATTTGTATTTATATTACCCATGGCTAGGAAACTGCTACATCAAGAAATTAACTTAGAAAATAGTGTTAGGTTGTTAATACCACTGAAACAACTAGCAAGTGAAAAGGATATAAATCTTCTTCACAATTGGCATCTTAAAAAAAATAAGGTGAACATAATTTTAGACACCACAGTGAACTAAAAGTCAGAATCATATGTCAATTAACAAATAAATATTGAGCACTTTAGTAATTTTTTTAAATTTGCCAGAGGGTGTGTATGCTTGCAGAGAGAGAGACAGATGGGGAAAATTAGAAAGCATTCTGCAAGGAATGGTCACACTGCAATCCCTTCTCCCCCGTTATCCTTTTGGGGATTCAGGGCACACACACTCAGCCAACATGTTTTTCATGCCAATGGGTCTGGAACTCAAACCACACAGTTGGCCATGTGGGGTCAATCTGTCTTAACCACCACACCACTGGCAGGCCCCTTTAATCATTTTTTAAAATATTTTGGTCAGTAATTAAATGAAGCAAAAGCATTAGATGTAAGTCTCACTTTCTCAGATCCTACAGGCAGTGCAAGGACAGGTATTAAAGAAAGTTCTGTAAGCAATATAATACAGATGCATTTAAGCTAATGAAGAATTGTAAATGTTAAAGACTATTTTATATAAAAAGAAATTATTCCAAGCAAAAGTTATAGGATGCTCAGAGGTCCCATGCTAGGATACTCATGGCTGAAAATAGCAGAAAAATCTCAGCAGAAATGCAGTGGAGACAGAAATAAAAGCAGTGGTGTGGGATGTGGCTAGAAAGAGCAGCAGGAGCAACAACAGGAGGCTGTTTTAGGCCACATAAGGTTTTAAATTTTGTCCTTTAAGTGAGTAGAAACCTTTGCAGCAGTTGTAAATTGAGAGTGTTTTAAAATGACTACTCTGGATTCTACTTGAGAACTGAATTGGAGATAGGTACAATTGGAAAAAAAATAAGTCACTTAGGATGCTACTAAGGGTATGGAGATTATGACCATAAAAACCCGGAGAAAGAGCTGACTGATGGACTGGGTAAGGAAATGGGAAGCATGGAGCAGAAGCTCTCCTTGTTTTATTTGTATGTCTTGGGATGTAGTATCATATTCACCAAGATAGGAAACCCTAGATAAAGGGAAAAAAAGAGACAGAGAATAGTGATCTTTATCAAAAATATTAAGTTCAAGACATTTATGGGAAAACCCAATTAGAAATAAATCAAAATATGAGTGCCCTAGGCTAATTGACAGTAGATGAACTAAATGATATCACAGGGAAAAAGGTAGGGTAGGAACAAAGGAAAGCTTAAAATAAAGCTATGAAGAACTGTCATTTTTATGTCTCAATTACACAATAAAAACAACAGATTACGATCTTCACTTAATATATACCGATTGTCAGCACTCTATGGTAGAAACTGAAAGTTTAGAGGATCTAGAAGCATGGAAAATAGTTATAGATTCTGGAGACAGGGTGGGAAGAGGGTGAGGAGGAGGAGGTTGGGGAAAGGGACGGGTGTGAGGAAACAAATGAAGGATCAAAATAGAGAGGCAAAAAAATTACATAGGCTGGGACCAGCAGTCGCCATAATGGCGTGTCACTGGACTCCCATGTAGTCGACTACAGTTCAAGTCCTGGACCTAGTGGCTTAAACTCATGCCAGGCACATGTGCTTGTGTGCCCAAGAGGAAGAGAAGTTATTGCGTCATGGTCATCCTCCCCGGGGCGGGGATGGGGGGTAG
>NW_006160059.1:765506-767520 GCF_000334495.1 Tupaia belangeri chinensis
TATATATATATATTACAGAGGCAAGACATTTATGGGACACAGAAATGGATGATTATCTGTTGATGACAACATGTATAGCATCTTCAGTTTGACTGGGGTGATGTGTATTTATGTTGGGTAAATTCACTTTACAAGCTAAGTGATGTATAGTAATTGAATGTATAAAGTAAATTAATATGGGGAAAAACAATAAGACTTTACACAGAAAAAAAGAAATAGCAGATTAGGTGAGGTCAGCAGATGACATCATAGATGGGGCACTGGATTCCCACATGGCTGAATGCAGTTTAAGTCTCAGGCCCAGAGGCTTAAAAATCACACTGGATACATGTGTGTGTGTGCCCCAAATCCCAAGAGCAGAATGAAGGAGAGAAGAGGAGCATAGGACCATCCCCTATAAGGTATCATTTCTCACCTTCTCTCTTTCTGTCTCTGTCTCTCTTTCTGGCCAGCCACATACCCTATGGCAAAATAAATAAATAAATAAATAAAAACAAAAATAAAGATAAGAATATGCCTAAGGTGATTGCAAAGTATTTCTGGAAGATAGAATGACTCAACTAAATTTTGAAGAATAACCACAAGTTTTTATATCTATAAAGAGCAAAATATAATTCCAGGTAAAGAGGAAAAACATATATTGGCGGAAACATGAAGAAACTAGACAGAATGGTCAGAAAATTTGGGGTCATTTAAACATACCTAAATTTCAGAATTTCACTAAGATAGCAGAAAATGTAGATATGGAAATGATACATAGGTAGCACCCCTGTATAAAGGACTTTGTTTGTTAGGCAAATGAGATTTTATTTCCCCAGAGATAATGGAGAACTAGTGACATATTTCAAGCAGAAAAGAAGTGTGACTGTATTTGCATTAAAAAAAAAATTACCAGCTGAAGAATGGAGGAGAAACCAGAACAGGTTTTCTTAAGCTATGTTCCAAGTAACATTAGCTCAATACATAAATAATTTTTATGTACAATAAAATAGTTGCACAGTTAAGTAAATTTTCAAAATGCTGAGCTACAGGAAGGCATCTTTAGTGTAAGACTTCTCAGAGACTGTAATATGCTGATACACACTCTGAATTCTCAAAATGAAGATGTAAAATTCATCATTTCTTGAGGCCAGATAGTGGCATGGCAGTAACTGAACCCACAAGTGATGGTCCCAGGTTCATGTTTCAGGGCTTCCCTGAACAAGTCCTGCATGTGTGTGCGTATTCATCATCCTGACTGGCTGAGGCAGGGTGTATCATAGAGTGAAGACCCTGTTTGGGTGTTTGTTTCTGTGCCTCTCATAGAAAAAAAAAAAATAGATAAGCTTTTACCGAAAAGAGAATTTTACAGTTCCTCAAAGTTAGACCATGGAACTGTTTCCACAAATAGCAGCCCAAGACTGGTATTCTGAAAGACACATTTTGTGAAATGTTGAATCAATACACTTAAACTTAATAGTGGTTAGGAGCTAGTCTTTCTGCAACTATTTTACAATGATAAAAAAAAAATAGCACTGAAAATACACAGTCACACAGAAATATGGCAGATGTGTAGGGGAAAGAGGAGACTCACACAGTGAACTTCCAATCTTGCATTACTTTCTACTGAGTCTATGCCTTTGAAGACCAAACGGTCAGTTTCTAAAATAAACCAGAGTAAAGCTGCATTAAGTTGGTTAGAAATTACTATAGGCATGACTGTGTCCATCGATGTCTGTGTGAATCTATCTCTTTGTCATTACATATCAATAGACTTGATCAGGCTTACGAAGAATGATGTCTTAACTTAAAAACTTCAGATCAGTGATACCTAAGAGAGTGCTAGCCACCCAAATGTTACTTTTTTAACATTAACCCCCAAAAAAGACAAAAAAGAGAACTGCTCAGAGAGCAGTTAAAAATAAGATAAAGCCTTCCGGGCTCGGCGAGTCCCCCCTGGGGCCCTGCTAAGCCGGCGGCGGCGGCAGAGGCGGGCCGGACGCCAAGGCTGCGTCCGGTCACGTGATGTCCTGGG
>NW_006160059.1:767768-816625 GCF_000334495.1 Tupaia belangeri chinensis
CCATTCTTAGGGAAGCCAGATACCAGAGGATAAGTCACGCTGCAGACCTCCACAACACCACTCCTGCTAACCACAAGATGGCCGCTGTGCCACATCAACTGATGGTCAACTCTGCTTACCAGAACTGCTTTCCTGAAACTGTATTCCATGGAGACTCACCTACAGTTGCGGAACTGCACGAGACCCACACTTGATCCAACCTTGAATGGAATCTATTTTCCCTATTGTTAAAAACTTTGGACTCGTGACCCCTCTCCCTCTACTCGCAGGTATCGCATTTTCAATGACCCCTCTGGAGGATAGCTGTCTATAGCAGAGATAGAGTAATTGGGAGAGGGGGAAAGGGCTGAGGGTCAAACATAGGATAAAAAACATATTTATATGTATGAAAGTAGAAATGGAACAGTATTGGTGACGACATGCTTGATTAAGACACTATGTAGTTTATCCTAGATGGGAAACTACACTTGGTGTGTTGTGATGATACTCAGGGAATGAGTGTTAGGCAATATAATTTAATATAAAAAAAGTAATAAGCAGGAGGAAAAAAAAATGCACATTTGATGACTGAAGAGAGTTGTATGGACACAACTGGGGTCTACTTTATAATATGTTCATTCTACTCCCTGGGGTTTATGCCTAGGATCAGATTTGGATACATGTGTAAGGATATGTCAGCTGTGCTAGCTAGTGGATATACTTAGACTAATTGAGTTCATTGGTAGAACAATTGAATGGGGGGGGGCGGAAGCCATTGAGGGCAATCATGAATGTCAGGGACAATGGAGGAGGAAGATGGGACATGGCAGAGGGTGGGGATGGGGAACCTAGGATGGCAAAACAAAAGGCAAGGTATGCAGGACACAAAAATTGGGAAATCATTTGCTGAGAACATATATGTTGATGTGCTTGATTGAGCCAATGCACAGTGTATTTTGGATGGAAAATTCATATGTGTGTTGTGATGAGAAAAAAAAATTTATAATAAAAAACAAAGTATAAAAAAAAAAAAAGGAGGGAGAAGAGGATAAAGACAGCAGTGAACAATAGAGAGGCAGGATGTTAATGAGAAATAGATATGGTTTATTACCTGTTGATGATGACATGTATAGTATTCTCAACTGAACCGGTCTGGAAAGTATTTCATGATGGGTGAAGTCTTTTTAATAAGCAAAATGAGAAATAGTGATTGACTGTTTAAAAAAATTATAATAATAATTATTGGGAAAAGCATGGAAAAGATATTGAATGATAAAGCGGGGAGATTGATATCTCTGTATTGACTGACATGCATGGCATTCCCTTTTGAAAAAGCAATGGAAGTCAATGTAAAGTTATATGTAATCTAGTGTAATAGAAAGAAGATTATGATGATAATAAAATAAAAAAAATAAAAATAAAAAAAGCAAACAATGAGAAAACAAGTTTGCTAAAAAGTGCAATCTCTACTATCTATTTCTTCTTGCTAGGTAAAGAATGACTTATTTTCCAGACAGAATCTTTTCTTTCTATTTGCCATCACTTTCCCCAGTGGAAGTTCTGTCTTTTATGCACTCATAAAAAAAAAAAAAAAAAAAAAAAAAAAAAAAAAAAAAAAAAAACTTTATCTAGCCTAAGCCTTAAATACTCATCAAACCTCATGATTATCCTGATGGAGTCATCTGGAATTCTGTTTCTTCCAGTGCTTTCATTACTTCTGTGACTAGCTCAGACTTCTTTGATTTCTTACTGTGAAAAAAATTTGGAAGATCTCCAGGTGTCAACCTGGACTCTTCTTAACATTCCTAAGGGAAGGTTCAGAATTCTAATTTCTCAGCTTTGTTTAGGTAAGGGATTTACTAAAGCACTAAGGGGCCTAAGGACATTTTTCATACAATACCATTCACACCTAAATCCCTTTCATCACGATGAGTCATAAGAGGCCTTTTTATATTTCAATTTAGTACTTATCCCAGTTCAGTGCACCAGTCAATTGACTAATATTTGGAGTAAGGGCATCTGCTTTATGCAATAACAATCTGTTCAGTGCTTTAAGGAAATTCCTTTAAAATAATTAGGTAATTACATGAATCTTCACGGAAGATTTCCATGAGTAATGTCTTTTAAAAAATCACTTGAAGAAGTCAAACTTATTCTATACTAGTATACAAACTTTATTCTTATATGAGTATTGCTAAAAATATATATTCTGAACTGTTTATTTGGAATTAGACCCAATTTGCAAGTCATAAAAGAGTCACATATTCATGTGGTTGTACTTAACTCAGGGCACTAAATGAGATGATTTATCCCACAATAGTTTAGAGTAGGAAGAAATCCTCTTGACTCAGAGTAGCTAAGAAATGGCAGGACGCTTGTTCTGTGCACAATCACCTTTCTCTGTGCTTTAAAGGAGTATCTTAAAGTTAATTTCCTGATCATAAAATCATTAACAGAATGTGTACATCCATGAGTGATTTTTTTCACACCATGACCTTGGGAAGCAATATAGTGATACTGTGATGTGCTAAAATATTCTTCAAGTATCCACTTAGAGTTGTCTTTAGATCCAGTTTATCAGTAATATCACAGACATCATGTCATTGTGGTTGGGTTATAGTTAATGCAAAGAAATAGAAAGATAAGACCTATTGGAGTTTAGAGGTAGAAGAGAGCATTTTGATAGAAATCAGCCAAGAAATGACCTATGAAGAAGAAAAAGTTAAACTGGATTATAAATGTAAGTAGAGTCAGGAGACACATAGACGTGAAGACAGTATTCTGTGCAGGGACAAATGTGTAAACAAAGGTATCAAGGTAGGGCAACACAAGCTCAGTTCATGAGAGAGTGAATCGATGGGTTGATAAAAAACACATGCAGGGACAGAGTTAGAAACAAAATTAAGGTCATAGTCTGCCAAATGAAGGAGAGCTCTAGGTATTTGAAAGGTTTGACTAACAGGGTGCTATTGATAGGCTTAAACCACACTTTTAGACCATTTTATTATTTTACTTTAAACCTCTCCATTAAGAGTTTGGTGGGAGTTACTGTTTGGCAATACTTTCATTTTCCTGTTGCTTTCATTAGGTAAAATAAGCAAAATATCTTTTAAAGATAGCTCGTTTCCCACAGCACTTCTACCTTAATTTATTAGATATTTAAAATTAAGTGTATTTGACATTTTAAAGAGAAGCCCAAGGGCTCTAATTTCTCAACTTTCTATTATCTTTGAAAAATCAGCATAAGAAAAGTCTGAATAACAGGTGACCCATTTTGTTAAAATGCTGAGTGAAACATTTACCTTATTTTTCCCAAGTGGTTCATGAAAGGCAATTGTGCAAATTATGTAATGGAAAAATAAAGGAACAAACCTGTTTTCTCACAAAGCTGGATATTTGGGAGCTGTCCTTTAGTCTATACTTCATCTTTAGCAAACATTTTGATGGATTTTTGTTGTTTCTCTTCTCCTTGTCTTAGATTATTTCATATTCCTGCTAGTCTTGACTCATAGCCTCAAGCGTCAAATATCTCCACCTACACTGTTAGGTTAGTCACCAAAACACTATGCAGGGTAAGTTCTAATGCAGACAGAGATTGCCTCTCTTTGGAACATTTTCTTTGTATGGATTTTATAATATCTTTGGACATTTGGTGCTCTCCTCCTTCCTGATTAATCACTTATGTTCATGACCTCAAATAAGACCACTAAGTACTTATAGTAAGTATTATGAGAGATTGGTCAGGTAGGAGTATGAGGCTCCTATAGCAAATAATAAGCCCAAACTAAAAATGATTATAGAAGTCTCATATAGAAGAAAGAAACAGATCATACCAAAATAATAATCAAGAATGATTAGGCAAAATGTAGAGATAACTAAGTGCTATTGGAAGGCATGAAATAGGCAAGTATTCAAAGAAAGAACTTGAGACTGAGAAAACTGCAGATGACTTGGCAGATGGCAAATGGGTAGTGAATCTGAGATAGGGTCATGGGGGAAATAAGTCTGGAAAGGTATGCAAGATCTAGATCATGAAAGGGCATAGAGCCCACGCCATTGATTTTGAAGATAAAAAGGGGTCACTGATGAGTTTTAAAATGGGTATTCATAAAAAAGGCACAATATTTTAGTAAGATTTTTCTATCTGCAATATGAAGAATGGATTAAAAATACTCAATACAGGGCATAAAAATTCAGACAAGAAGATATTTTACTATTCTAAATGAGATGATAGAGGGAATGTAATGAAAGGGTAATATTCCAGTGGTATTACACAGAAAGAATCAACACGTTTTTGTGCTTAATTGGATGTGAGGAGCCAGCAAAAATAAAATCTACCCTGTGGCTTTATAAACATATGCATTGTTTTTCATGTAAATGTTCAAAATATTAGTTACTATTTTAATTCCATTCATACCATGATATTCTGACCTTTGTTACCATGATAGGATTTCTTATAATTATATAAATTGTCTTCCTTTTAGTATAAAGTTGTTCTTAGCACATATTTTAAGAAAAAAATGTACTGCCTTTATAGTTACCTGAACTTCTACAATAATAGTCATCAGTTGCCATGATTCAGATATTATTAGTATGACAATATTTGGGTATTAATATTATGAAGCTATAGAGTGTCTCTTCCCTCTCACTCTCTTTCTCTCTAATTACTTTCAGCTTATTTCCCAGATGGTGATGAGAAAGATTTTATCCTAATTGGTTCCAAGCTTTGACCAGATCTTTCCTTTCTTGTATTGTGAACTCTCTCTTTGATACCAATTGTCATTCATCTGCTCTGTAGGGGCAGGAAGGGTTGTTTTCAAATCCCTTGTATGGTGAGCTACATAAACATAACAAAGTTTTTAAAATATACGCTTTGTGAAAATATAATAGCAACCCATATCCTACAAGCATAAGTCCTGAAAGCAAGGATTTCTTTATATTTCAGTCTTTGCCAACTTGGCAGAAGTGCCATGACCTAAAAGGAGGGTCTGTCAATAGTCTTAGACAGCATAAATGAGCTTATTTCTTCTACTGAGACAGAAGCTTTGCTTTAGTGCTTTATAGTGTCTGTGAAAAAGTTTTGAAGTTCTAATTTAAAATTTTTAAAGTCTTTTTATTTTCTTCTTTTAAAAAAACACATTTTCTGCATCTTGTCTTATTTATATTCTTATTTATTATTATTATTATTATTATTAGTGTTAACCCACAAACTGAATACAGCCTGTGCTTGGCAAATGAATATTAAATGCCTTTTCCTGGAAAATGTGTTTGCTCATTAAATTTGACAGTCATTGCTTATGTGGTAAATGTTGTCAGTGCCAAGAATTATCTGGCATGGCTGCCAGCTACAAGTCCATTATTTTAATTGCCTTTAACCTATAATCAATATTTACTGCTTTCCATAGAAAGAGACTGCATAGCTAAGCAGTATGAAAAGTGAGTTTATTCTTCTGCCCCTTGGTTTCTGCTTTTACATCTAAAAGATAATATTAAATGTTTCCTCTGGGTACTACTTTCTTTATCAAAACTGTTTTCTACCACTTGTTTTGTGAAATGCTCACATCAGCCAAATCATGTTGATTTCACATGAAACAGTTTGAATTTATGGCTAAATAAGACTCAAAATCTGTTTCGTCATAAAGTTATCTACATCTTTTTGTTTTTGTCATTCATTGGAGGAAGGTTTTGAATTTTAATAGTATTAATTAAAGAAAGCATGTTTTCCAGCATAAAGTCTCCAAGATTTGCTCTGAGAATTTAGAAAAGTGCTAAGCCTGTAGGTAAAAATCAAAATACTTTAATTGGGAAGAGGCAAAATATAAAGGCTAGAATGAAGCAGGGCTTTCCAACTTCTAGAGCTATAAGAAAATAAATGCAGTTTTTTTTTTTCTCATTACAAATTACACAGTCTCAGGGATTCTATGATAGCAGCACAAACAGACTAAGACACAATCGGTAATAAATATTCTCTTTTTGGAAAGGGGCAGTAGACCATTTCATCAGTGCATAGCATACCAGAACATCATTCCTTAACCCACCACGTTCCTACGGACAAAGTGGAACCCACTTGACTGAATGAAAAGCTTTTAGCTAGCAGAGAATTTGTATAAAGGACAATTTGGGAAACTGATGGAAATTACTTCTTCAGTTAAAAAGTATATAATGGGAGATCAGCAGTAGCGTAATGGTTAGGTCACTGGACTGCCATGTAGTCGATCATGGTTTGAGACCCAGACCCAGTGGCTTAAACTCACTCTGGGTGCGTGTGCATGCATGCCCAAGATCCCAAGAGGAGAATGGAGGAGAAGGGATTGCAGCATGACCATCCCCCCTCGAGGGTGCTTTCTTGCTTTCTGTCTCTCTGTCTTTCTGGAGAGCACATGCGCCCTATAGCAAAAACCTCTCAAAAAAAAAAGTATATAATGAATAGCTGATAGTTATAAACACGGCATTCTCATCTCCACTATTATCCTAGGTCTTGAATAAGTAGGGATAAGAGTCTAGATGTACAGACAATTAATTTATTAGAAAATATTAGTTTCTTGGGATCAGCAGAGGCATAATGGTTGTATCATTGGACTCCCATGTAGTTGACTGCCATTCAAATCCTGGACCTGGTGACTTGAAACTCACACCAGCCACATGTGCATGCATGCCTAAAATCCAAAAGAAGAATGGAGAAGAGATTGAGTGTGGCCATCCTCACTGAGGAGGGTGGGTTGTCATCGCATGCTTTCTGACTCTCTCTGTGTGTCTCTCTGGCAAGTGCCTGCACCATATAGCAAAAAATTTCTCAAAAAAGAAAAAGAAAAAGAAAATACTAGTTTCTCATTGTGCGAAGCTTTCTTCATAATGATGAAAACTGATCACTAGTGGTTTGAAAACTTGGCTTCACTTAATAGATATGCAGCTTACATGTATGTGTCAAGTAACTAATTTCTTAAAAGTTCAAGTTATATGAGGCACAACGACAAAGAGAATGTACATTTTTCTTTTCAAGTTTTAGAATAATGATTCAGTGATTTGTAAGGTTAAATGATCTTTTTCAAAAAATTCTTTAAAAAACAAACTTTGTGCACCAGCCAGTGGACTGGTGGTTAAGGCACCTGTTTGTCACAAGGCTGGCCACATTTGAGTCCTAGACCCAAAAGCTTGAGAAACACACTGGAAACATGTGTATATGTGCCCAAAGTCCTGACGGGGATGAGAGGTGGAGAAGGGATTGTGGCACTACAACGGGGTGCTTTCTCCTCTCTCTCTCTGTCTCTTCAGTAGGTATATAAATCCTCTGGCAAATTAAAAAAAAAAAAAAGAAGTCACTAAAAAAGAAACAAGTTTTATTATTATCTATTAAACTATTTTCTGATACCAAGCAATAACAAGAACCTTTGTAGCAGCTAATTTATTTTTAGTATAATGGGACAAAGTGTTTCTACTGTGCATTTCAAATTAGGGCAAAAAAAGCTAAATTATTTAATAAACATTTTTTGAGAAAACTGGCTCACCCTTTGGATCAAATAAATCCAACAACATCTCTACATCATTCTATGTACCATCCACATTGTTAGATGGGTAAATATTAAAATATAAAAGCAATACATAAACTAATGTAAGAAACCTTGTTAGCTTTTCATTTTTGAAAGCATGAAGGTGTCTTTAAAAACTTCATGGAGAATGTGTATTATAAAAATTATGCACAGATTTCAAAAATTTTGTGACAAAATAAACTCATTTTTAATTCCAATTTTTTTTTTGACAGATTTTTGCTGTAGGACGTATGCTTTTCCAGAGAGACAGAGACAGAAAGACAAAAAGCCAGAAAGTAACCCCCAGGGTGGATGGCCATCTCACAACCCCTTCTCCTCCATTCTCTCAGGATCTTGGGCACGCACATACACACACTCAGTGTGAGTTTCAAGCTGCCAGGTCCAGGACTTGAACCACCATTGACTACATGAAAGTCCAGCAATGTAACCATTATATCATCTGTTGGTCCCCTTTAATTCAGTTTCACTATGATCTTTTTGAGGTTTCCTCATTTCCTAAGAATGGGAAAGGCCTGAATATGTTGATAAACTCAGACAATATAAAAGATAATCTTGAAACTATAAGCATTTTAAAAGGTTTTTTTTTGACACATATGTATACAAATGCATAGAAAAAATTGCCCCACATTCTTCATATAATGGACAGATTCTGAGATGTCTCTTAACATCATCTTTGTATAGTCTCTTTAAGTGCAGGCTAGAATTTAGTAACTGCATTGTAATAATTGTAAAATATCGGGACCAGCAGTTAGTGTAATGGCTATGTCACTGGACTCCCACGTAGTCGACCGCGGTTCGAGTTCCAGACCCAGTGGCTTAAACTCATGTGTGTGCGTGCATGCCTAAGATCCCGAGAGAAGAATGGAAGAGAAGGGATTGTGGCATGGCCATCCTCTCTGGGGGTGGGGGGGATTTCTCTCTTTCTGTCTCTCTGTCTCTCTCTGTCTTTCTGGTGAACACTCATGCCCTATAGTAAAAACCTCTCACAAAAAATTATAAAATATCAAAAATGATAAATGTTACTTTCAAGTTCAGGTACAAAAAGACAGTGGCATCTCTCTCTCTCTCTCTCTCTCTCTCACTCTCTCTCTCTCTTCTCTCTACTTCCTCCCCTAACAGGCTCTCCCTCCCATGGATCACCAGCCACCATGTCTTAAGCATACTTGAGCAGCCTGTGGAGAAGCCTATATGGTAAAGAACCAAGACCCACCATCAACCACATGAGTAAGCCTAGAAGTATATCCTCCCCAAATTGAGCATGAGAAGACTGCAGGCCTTTGGTTGCAGAATGTGGGACCCTGAAACAGAGGCTCCTAGCTAAGCTGTTCCCATTTTACTCATCTATTTCCATAGAAACTGTGAAATAATAAAGGCTTGTTGTTTTAGGTTGCTAAGTTCAGGGACAATTTGCTACACAGTGATCAGTAATTAATAAAATTCATAATTCCTAACATACAAATTGAAACAATTATTCACATGGCATATTGACAAATACTGAAGTTTTATATCTATTCTTGATAATGTGTGGGAAAAATAGAAGTTCATGCTACTGCTTTTGATGCATAAATTGATTTATTTTTAAAGGGAAAATAATTTATCAATGTGTACTAAAGTTTTAAATGTTTATCTTCATTGATCAATCAGCAATTGATCTCATAGAGTATCTGAGTGCTATGGTTTGGATAATGGGTTGTCTTTAAAAGGGTTATGTTTTTTAACTTGTCCCCAGTGGGATGGACTTAGAGAAGTGAAGCCTACTGAGTGTGTCTCCTCTTAGCATCCTCCACGTTCAATGTTTTCCTCATTCTTTGTTAGAGACCTGCGAGGCTCTAGTTAAGCCCCTACTTTTAGAATATCGCTATATGTGACTTTGAGTATTGAAAATAATTAGCACTGTCACTGGTACTGAAAAAATACACTACACATTCCTTATTGAAAAATGCAAAACAAAGTATACTTGGATGCTCACCAGCACCTCCATTGCTTTTCCAGGTGAAACCACTATTAGAATACCAGTGCCCAGGCCCCAGTTTCAGGTAGTATAAAACCCAACTCAGGATGTTTATTGAAATTCTCAGCATTAAGAATACAATGGGAGACCAGCTAATAGTGAAACAGTTATGTGGCTGGACTCCCACATGGCTAAAGGTGGTTCGAGTCCCGGATCCAGTGGCTTTAAACTCAGGCTGGGCATGTATGCATGTGTGCCCAAAATCCCAAGAGGAGGATAGAAGAGAAGGGACTGTGGCGTGGCCAGTCCCCACTCCCCCCCACACAGAGGAGGTAATTTCTTGCTTTCTGTCTCTCTATCTCTCTGTCTCTCCAGCATGTGCACACACGCTATAGCAAAAAATAGCTCTCCCTTAAAAAAAAAAAAATGATGGGAACCAGCAGTTAGCGTAGTGGCTATGTTGCTGGACTCCCACGTAGTCGACCGCGGTTCACGTCCTGGACCCGGTGGCTTAAAACTCACGCCGGGCGCGTGTGCGTGCGTGCCCAAGATCCCAAGAGGAGAATGGAGGAGAAGGGATTGCGGCGTGACCATCCCCCCTGGGGGGTGATTTCTCGCTTTCTGTCTCTAATGTCTCTCTCTGTCTGTCTGGCGAGCGCACGCGCCCTACAGTGAAAATCTCTCCCCAAAAAAAAAAAAAAAAATGATGAATGCAATCGACTGGACAAAGTTCACTGGAGACATAGCTAGCTAATGGAGTGACTTCTGTATATAGGAATGAGAAATTCTTCACAAAATATGTAACATTTAAGATGAGACATTATGAAAGTGTTGAGTGGCCAGAAGAAAGTAAGCTATTGTAATATTAGACTGATCCATATTAATACATATATAGTTTATGTAACATGAAAAGTTGAGTATTTTTAATGTATGTCTTTTTTTTTTTTTTTTTGAGAGGGTTTTGCTATAGGACACATACGCTCGCCAGACAGACAGAGACAGAGAAATAGAAAGTGAGAAATCATCCCCCAGGGGGGATGGTCACGCTGCAATCCCTTCTCCTCCATTCACTTCTTGGGATCTTGGGCACACATGCACACACGCCTGGCGTGAATTTAAGCCACTGGGTCCAGGACTCAAACCGCAGTTGACTACGTGGGAGTTCAGCGACATAGCCATTACGCAACTGCTGGTCCCAATGTATGTCTTTTTTTTTAAACCAAGTTCTTTGTTGAGTTCATTTGACAATATAAACCTTTGTAGTTCTCAAACCTGATTAATTTTCCTAAATGAGATTTAAAGTATTAAAATTTCCTTAGAATAATGACATGGCTAAGTAAAGTAACATATGCAAAATAATTTTTTTTTTGGAGAGATTTTTTTTTTTTTTGCTATAGGGCGCATACGCATACGCTCACCAGACAGACAGAGAGGGGCAGAGAGATAGAAAGCAAGAAATCATCCCCCGGGGAGATGGCCATGCCACAATCCCTTCTCCTCCATTCACTTCTTGGGATCTTGGGCACACACGCACACGCGCCAGGCATGAGTTTAAGCCATCGGGTCCAGGACTTGAACCGCGGTTGACTACGTGGGAGTCCAGTGACATGGCCATTATGCTAACTGCTGGTCCCACAAAATATTTTTTATAATAAATGTCAGAGTATAAATGTATAGTTTTTTTTGTTGTTGTTGTTTTTTGTTTTTTGTTTTTTAATCAATGCTATCCTCCCCTCTTTTTATAATGTGTGAGAAGGTTTGTGTGCTTACTGGAAAGACAGAGAGAGAAGGAGAGTTAGAAGTGGACTGTGGTCACACTGCAATCTCTTCTCTATGTTTCTATCTCTTTTGGATTTGGCAGACATGTAAATATGTACCCATTGTATTTTTCACACCACCAGATCTAGGACTCAACCTGCAGGGTCAGCCATATGGAATCTGGTTTTCGTAACCACCAGACTATGAGACTGGCCCATAAATGTTACTATTAACTCAGTACACATAACTTAGGTTTGCATAAGATAATACTTTAAATTTTATTATTTTTTACAAGCATTATTCCTTCTATCTATTTCTATCTTGAGTGCCCAGGCCATTATCGTATTTAGAAATATTTTTATAATATTCAATTATTTCTTCAGCTTCTAAAATGTAAGTTTTTTATTTAAATTAACCAAAATGTTTATTAATTTTGTCTTCAAGTTGTTTTTTGAACACAACTAATATTTCAAGACACATGCTATAAATTAAATTGTCTATGTCTGTATGTATTATGTTATATTGATATTTTTCTTTCTCTTAAGTGTATGTATGTATGGGGGTGTATGTGTATGTACTATCTTTGTTAGATATCATTATTAAAGAGAGTTTTGTTTTGTTTCTTTTTTTTTTGTAATTTTTTTCTATAGGCACATAGGTTCTCAGGAGAATAACATAGAGAAAGAGAATTCAACCCCTCGGGGGGACAGCCCCACCACAATCCCTTCTCCTCCATTCTCCTGTCAGATTTTAGGCATGCACACACATATACCAAGCATATTTTTTTTTTTGAGAGGTTTTTGCCATAGGATGCGTGCGCTCACCAGACAGAGAGAGCTCTAGAGAAAGAAAGTGAGAAATCACCCCACCAGGGGGGATGGCCACGCCACAATCCCTTCTCCTCCATTCTCCTCTCGGGATCTTGGGCACGCACGCACACACACCCAGTGTGAGGTTTAAGCCACCAGGTCTGGGACTCGAACCGCGGTCGACTACTTGGGAATCCAGCGACATAGCCATTTTGCTAACTGCTGGTCCCGACCCAGAATATTTTTAAGCTCTCAGTTAGGGACTTGAACCATAGAGTTGGTCATGTGGAATCTAGTGCCTTAACCACCATGCCACCTGCTGGTACAAGGAGAGTTTTAAAAACATCCTATAAATTAGTCCTCAGGACACTGTGATGAAGATTCTGATTTTGTCCTCCCTGCAAATTAACAAGTTTCATGGATGCTGAGAGTTTCAAGGGATATTTAAAGCAGACACCTGATCAGAGACAACAGACTCTATTACTCATTGCAAAGCAAGCATAATAAATAACTTATTTGTGTAACATCCTCTTATCCCTAGGTTCCACAGGGGTAATGGATACCAGCCCAGATGGTAACTGCAGTATACAAGAGGAACCCTCAGTTTAGGAAACTCAAGTTCAAGTAAGTTTGTTACATTTGTTTTGGAAGAAGACCTTATCTTTATTCCACTGCCCAGTGAGCATGCTTGCTTTTACAGCTGAGGGAGACACTATCTTTATCTATCAAAATTGTTTACTATGCCAAAATCACTGAAAAGATGGTCTATAACAAAGGGCAGTTAATTACTTGTTTGGAAGACATGTAGAAATGTGAGACACTTATAGAAAATTATCTCCAAACAGGCATGAATAAAGCAAAATTACACATTGCTAGGCTCAAACACTGTTCTAGTAACATATCATTAAATCCCCAATGATGTCAGCAATCGCCAGTTAAAAAAGAGCTTAAGATCAATCATAAATGAAAAATTCAATAATTTAATTTGATGATCTCTGTGAATATTGCTTATTTACATAATATCCAAATCAAAAGTTTTATTTACAGTTACTATAACTAAAATAATAGGACTCAATACAACTTAATTTACAAAAAAAGAATGAGAGGTCAATATTTTTTTTTTTTTTTGAGAGGCTTTTGCAATAGGGCACGTGCGGTCACCAGAAAGACAAGAGAGACAGAAAGCAAGAAATCACCACCCACAGGGGATGGCCATGCCACAATCCCTTCTCCTTCATTCTCCTCTTGGA
This sequence comes from Tupaia belangeri chinensis, assembly GCF_000334495.1. NCBI lineage: Eukaryota > Metazoa > Chordata > Mammalia > Scandentia > Tupaiidae > Tupaia > Tupaia belangeri. The sequence goes on from NW_006160059.1 coordinate 781,063, forward strand.
ATCTTGGGCACATATGCACACGTGCCCGACGTGAGTTTAAGCCACCAAGTCTGGGACTCAAACCACGATTGACTGCATGGGAGTCCAGAGACTTAGCCATTACGCTAACTGCTGGTCCCTCAATAGATTATTTTCAACTAAATATCTATAAAAATTTGGTGTTAGCATGAGATACAAAAGATTCCTACAAGTAAAAAAATAAAGTAACAAGTGAAATACTTGCATTTATACCTATTTACATGGAAATATAGATGCACTAAATTATTTGAGGAAGCAAGAAAAAATGTTTTTAAACTATATGGATTTGCCTAGATATGTCTATAAACGCTTGACTTATTTAAACATTCTTTCTTGGTATAATTGCACATAATTTCTGATCACCATGCTGAGCTAAGCTCTTAAAACATGGATCTATCATTTTTCTTTCACAAAAAGCACATGATTCTTACAGAATATTTCATAATCTAAGAACCCTATTTATCTAAAAGACCAGGTTTATGACCAAGTTAGGATTTGTCCAAATCAAAAATGCTATCTTTAGACATTTCTTACGTTTTTTCCTTCCAACATCTGCTCTATCATAACATTTTTCAAATGCAAATATAAAAAGAATTTTACCCTGAGAACTCATGTGTTTTTCACTGAAACTGGCAATAAATAAAATCTAAAATGTTAAGGTGTTGGACTCCCACATGGCTGACTGCGGCTCAAGTCGTAGACATGGTATCTTGGTTCTCACTCTCTCTTTTTGCTGCCTTTCTCTGGTCAAATTAAAATAATAATAAATAAACTGCTTTTTAAAAGTTGATGGAAAATGTGTATTATGAAAAAAACCTGTAATGAATTGAACATTTATTTGCACCAAAATAAGCTTGTACCTTAATTCAATATTTCCATGAACTTTTGAAGTCTCCTCGTATAGTAAGTCACTTCATTTCTATATACTCCAATAAGTTATGATTTTCTCTTAAACAGAAAATCAATAATCAAAATACTAAGATATTTACTTGCTTTACTTATCTTACAATAAACACATAATGGTTTAAAATTTGTTTTCCTTTCTTCCATGAAAAGCAAACCTACTGATTAGAATTTTAAAATTTCTTGGCTACCCTTTTTAAGTGTAAAACATATCCGCCTTGTATTTATAATTGGAATATCACTCAAGAGTTATTTGGAGTTTTTTTCTTGTGCACTTACATTATCAATTTGCTAATAAATGTTTATTTACTTTTGACTTTTTTCAACTCTCAAGTTTACTGTTTAACATCTTATTTTATAACTTTTTTTACTCGCCAGAGGGTAAGTGTACTCACCATAAAAGAGAGAGAGAAAAACAGAGAGTGAGAAAGAAAGTATCACTCCATGGGACATGGTCACATGTCAATCCCTTCTCTATTTTTCCATCCTGCTCCGATTTGAGGCACACCTGCACAAGCACAGGGTGCTTGTGAGTTTTGTTTTTGTTTGTTGTTTGTTTTCAAGTCACTGGGAGTAGGATTTTACCCTGAACAAACCATGTGGGATTCAGCTACTTTAACTACTAAGTTATGGGGCTGTGGGGCTGACCCATTATCTTTTTAAAACAATAAATTGTATAGCAAAATGTTTCTATCCCTATTTCCTGCCTTTAATTTCTACTATCCCCTAGAGGTAATTATTTCTTTTATGTTTCTGGTTTACTTTCCTTTCTTGTTAACCCATCCTGTATTTCACTTCTCAAACTAAGCAAAAATGTCATAGATGAATTATACACAGACACACACAACAGATAGATATTGTGTTTTTTTTTTTAAAAATATGTTTTTCTTCCATGATTGCACAATAGAGAGACACGGCTCCAACGGGATCTTCACACCACAATCTACCCCCAGCCTCATTCAGACCATTGGCATATGTGCACCTGGCATGTTCGTGAAGGTCCTGGGGATACAGAATCACAGCCTTTCCTAGGTAGGTCCAGTTACATTACTGTTGCATCATCTTCTGGCTCTAAAGCATAATCATTTTTTACTTCACAAACTCCAATCTATTGTCTCTTTAGTTTTTGAGCTTTTATTGTTGCAGTAGCAATGACTGAATTTTTTCAGTTTATTTAGATATTTATTGAGTGAGAGAAAGAGAATCAGGATCCCCCAACAAGGTCCTCATGCCACAATCCATCCCTGCTTCAATCAGTTCAAGATAATGAGCACACACATATGTAGCATGTTAGGGAGTTCTGTCCAGACATGGACCCAGAATCTTCCCATGTGGGTCAGTCTTGCAGAATGGCACTTTATTCTTGTGCCACCATCTGGTCCCCAGAGATTTTTTTTCCTTGCATTAAAAATAGTGTAATTCTTTTTTTTTTTTTTTTATCTTATTTACCACAAGTCACTTATCAATTTTTCCTCCTTTTCTTATTTGTTTTTTATATTTGGAGGGATATTTATAGATAATTCAATCAGCCTTCTATGGTTGGACATTTGGATTGCCTATTACAAAAAGCACAGTGAAAAACTGTGTGTGTGTGTGTGTGTGGTGTGTGTATATGCACACCAAAAAAAAGGCACAATGAATAATCATACATATAACTATATATATATATATATATATATAAAACTGTGTGTATATATGTATATAAAACTCTGTGTGTGTGTGTGTGTGTATGTGTGTATTTCTTTTTGTGGAAGAGTATCTTCACGGTAGATTCATAGGAGTAGATTGCTGAGGCTAAAGGCAAATCCCTATGTAATCATATTAGATACTTCTAATTTCTCTTCTGTTTATGATGCATGATTCAGAACTCATACAATAATGAGAGTGAACGTTTCTTCACAGTCTTACCAACAGATTGTGTTTTCAAACTTTTGAATTCTTGCCAATCAGAGTACATGAGTAAAAAAGGTATCATTTACGTTCAAGATTTTATTTTGCCTTAAATTTAAATACCTAGACATGCCTACATAGTCTTTTCTCCTTTGTTTATACCTGTATAGTGTATGTTTATAATGTATGCACTATGTGAAATAATTACCAGATGGATCACAATTTTAGGAGCAGTGCATTTCAGGGAACATCTTTTCATGGCACTATGTTAAAAGAAAAAAACTATGTCACCTGTTCAGTTTATCTGTTCAAATATCAGTTAATACCACTGCATAAATGGGTAAAAGTGGTAGTAATTGAGGTCTTTCTTAATCACAATTCAATGATGGGTCTGGCAAAAACATGAAATAGCAAAAATTGGGGGACTCCCCATTATAAGTAATTACACATGACATTTGGTTGAGTCTCCATGGCCTCATATTAAAGAAAATACATGTAAAAAACACGTGTTAATTATCTTTATAACATCATTTGACAATTTAATAAAATGTTTTACTATTACTCCTAATTAAATGTAACTTTCAAATTCATCTTCAGTTTGGTTATTTTCTTTTAATAAAGAAGACATTTTAAATATCTAAGTGGTTTAAAATAAAATCAGTGGCTGTGATCCAAACTTATAAGGTTTCATTCAAAATCTGTAGCTTCACTCACTTATATAAGCAAGTTTAGGGTGAGTGCCATGATGAAAATCCAGACTTGAAAATTCATCCTTTCTTATGATTCTCCCCATTAACTGCCCAAGCCCCTCTGGCAGCCAGCTGGAACATCAGCTTATTACTAATGCTGTTAAGGGCTTGGGTGGAGGAGCAATATTCATCCCACTGGGGAGAATTACCTAGATTTTTCACACCTGAGTAAAAATTTAAGGATCATAAAGTACTAATCTCTGATTTTTCAGATTAGTAAACTGAGGCATGGAAGAGTGAATTAGAGCTCAAGGTCAGATATCAAGTATATCTCAGAAAAGCACATAGAGACTTGCTTTTTTATTTATTTATGTTTCTTTTTATCTTTTTAAAGAGAGATTTTTGCTGTGGTGTGTGTGTGCTTGATAGACAGAAAGCAAGAAATAAACCCCCAGGAGAGAGAGCCAGGCTGCAATCTCTTCTCTTTCATTTTCCTTTCAGAATTTTGGGCATGCACACACACATGCCTGGTGTGAGTATCAAGCCACTGGGCCTGGGATGTAAGCAAGAGTCAATCGTGGGGCAGTCCAGCGCCATAACCACTCCACCACCTGCTGGCCCTAGAGCCCTGCTTCTCGTACTTCCACTCTCATGTGGTTCAGTGAAAACGGTGCCTTCCTCATTAATAATTTCATTTTCCAAAGACTAGTGTGTATGTATTTACACATGAGGGAATTTCAAAAAGTACACGGAAAATGTATATTGTAAAACCCCTATGAATAGATTTAAGAACTTTTTGTACTGTAATAAATTTGTATTTTAATTTCATTTTTCCATTAACTTTTTGTAGTCCCTCAAGTATGTGTGTGTACAGATGTGTGTATGTCTGTGTGTACATACTGAGTTTAGAGCACTTCTTGTAGCCACATTTTAAAAATGGATTTATTATGACTTTAGGGGATTTGTTTTAATTTAGTGAAGAGGCATAAACTGAGACAAGAATCATATCCAAATCATCTGAACACCATTTCCAAGCCTCATGAGGAGCAAGATTTTACAATTATTCTGTAAGTGTAAAAATGTCTTATTCTGGGGTCAGCAGGTGGTATAGTGGTTAAGGTACTGGATTCACATGTGGCTGATGCAGTTTGAGTTCAGGACTCAATAATTTTAAAATCACGACACATGCACATGTGTGTGCCCAATATCCTGAGAAGAGAATGTAGGAGATGGGATTGTGGTGTGGCCATCTTTCTGAAGGGGTAATTGCTCACTTTCTCTCTCTCTGGCAAGCACACATGCACTGTGTCAAAAATCTAAAACAATTTAAAAAAATCTTACTCCTTCTACCATCTCCTTAAGTTACTAAGCTCTCCTACCTTTTCTTCCATAATATATTACATATTGTCTCTAAACCTGTACTATGTAGTTATTAATCATGTCTACTACCTAACAGCCTGTCCTATGCAGCTACAATAGAATGCACAGGAAGGACGGAAAAGGAGCATCACCTCCAAACATCTGGCAGCCCTCATTCCTTTTTATGTATTATACAGTCCTTAACAGCTAAGAGGTTTACTTGGTATAAGAACACAAAAATTCCATTTGGGTCATATTAATATATAATTGATATGTAAGCTAATTTGTATTTTGAGATTCAAAGAACAATGTCTATTTTTTTTTTTTTCAGAGAGAGGTCTTTGCTATAGAGCATGTGCACTTACCAGAAAGACAGAGAGAGACAGAGACAGAAAGCAAGAAATCACCCGCCAGGGGACATGGCCATGCTATAATTCCTTCTCCTCCATTCTCCTCTCAGGATCTTGGGCACGCACGCACACGTGCCCAGCATGAGTTTAAGCCACCAGGTCTGAGACTTAAACCGTGGTCAACTACATGAGAGTCCAGTGACATAGCCATTATGCCAACTGCTGGTCCCGAATAATGTCTATTTCTAAAATTTCGATATGAATAGTAAAGAGTTGAATTTAAATCCAATTTGGGCACTTCTGTGCTTGACCAAGTAAAATCACTTTATTCAAACTCTGTTTCTTCATCTGTAAAGTAGGAATAATCACAGCACTTTCACAATTTTATCCTGGGAACAGAGTAAGAAATATATGTCAAATAACTAAGTGAAACCTACTCAATATTATTTATCATCTCATTCCATACTCTGTAATATTGCAAGTATTCACTTTATTATCTAATGTAAATGAATCTCAAGACTCAGCAACAATGACAACAAAACCCCAATATCTCTTAAAATTTAAATGTCAATTATTAATGTGACTTCAAAAATAACAACTTTGGGACCGGCAGTTAGCGTAATGGCTATGTCACTGGACTCTCATATAGTCGACCACAGTTTGATTGCAGGATCAGGTGGCTTAAACTCATGTTGGGCACGTGTGCATATGTGCCCAAGATCCTGAGAGGAGAATGGAGGAGAAGGGATTGCAGCATGGCCATCGCCCCTGGGGGGTGATTTCTCACTTTCTGTCTCTCTGTGTCTCTCTGTCTTTCTGGCGAGCACACACGCCCTATAGCAAAAACGTCTCCCCCAAAAAAACAGCTTTAACAGCTAATAAATGACATTTCCATGTAATTTCAGGATTCCCTGTTCTTTATATTTTTCTCCTTCTTCTAAAATCAACATATCATTGATAATAGAAATATATCTACTCTAATTTTAAAGGGAAAAATGCCTAGGTCAGAAGCTGAAGGCTGGGTTGATAAGTTTTCCAAGAAGTTACATGTACTTAGCAAGTACAGTGAAAGGAATATTTTCTCTGTAGAGTTCTTGTCCTGAATTAACAGGTTGGATTACCCACTGTTTAATTGCGAAATCTTCATTTCCCTAGGTGATGCACTGTGATGTCGACTTTAAGTGGACCCAGACAGCCCTTAAGACTGAGCTGCAAAGAGCTTGCCTTGCAAATGAGATGTTTATCTGCAAGATATTCTTAATAGTTTCTACCTAGCTGGGAGTAAAGTGGAGATTTGACTTTTTCTCCTTAGTTTAGTAATTGCACAATTATTCATTTTGATTTCTATGTTTCCTTCCTTATTCAACTCTTTACCACTCTGTGTCAGAACAACTTCATTAAATTTCTATTTTATCTCAGATGCACTTCCTCTACTCATATCATCCTGCACTACCCACAGGATGTCAGAGTAAACAAATGACTCCCCAGTTAGTAATAGAGAGAAGAGTTGAATTTCTGACTCCATTTTGTCTTTCAGTGTGTTTCACAGTCACTAAATTCCAGGTCTCTTTCTTAAATTATATTGTCTGGGCAAATTAGTCATCTCATGGGGCACAGTACAAACCTTTTGCTTTTGCTTCATAATTATCTATCCTTTTCTATCATGAAAGAGAAAGAATGAGAGAAAGAACGTGTATACATGAAGGGGAGAGAGACGGAGATAGGCACCATGATGGGGCCCTGCCACACTGCAATCCCTTCCCCTAGCCTTTCAGTCAGCCAGGATCACAGACATGCTTCATGTGTTCTTAAGTCCACATGGACCCAAACTCAGATAGCCCCTGTGGTCTCAGCATTGCAGAGCAGCATTACTACTATCAGCGAAGGATAATTTTTCCTACTTCCTTCTCCTTTTTCCTTTTCCAACACTAAATCCTAATTTCATCTGTGCCCTAGCTAAACTCCTCCTCCAACCACACTTTTCTTATCTCTAGCTTTTGCCTCTTATATCAGTAGTTCACAACCTTAATTCAATATGGGATTTAACCTTAAAAAAGATACTGGTAATTCAGTTTCATTCCCAGAGATGTATTTGGTTTGGGGCATGATCTGGGTATTGATATCTTAAAACTTTCCCCAAATGATTCTACTGCATGGTCAAAGTTAGCAACCACCATCACATGCATTTGAATTACATTTTACTTGCACAATTCATCAAGCTATTTAATAACACACGAACTACCTTTGTAGTATTTGTATATTTAAGTGTTCTTTAGGAGAGGATTCATTTGCTTCTGTATGAAAGTTTATATATTTATGACCTGTTCATGACGTAAGTAAAAGTGTTATTTTATATTTTATAAGACCGTACAAATACAAACACACTTAAAACAACAAAATAATTTGAATGACCCATAAATATAACTCTTCTAAACGTACAATAAAAAAAAAAATTAAGATTAAATTACCTCTACTGTTTCTGAGCTCCCCACCGCACAAAAATTGTTCACTTTGAAAGAATTATTGCATATCTTTCCAGAAAATTTCATGGGAAGCAGAAGGAATAGGAGTTAAATGCCTCTGATTTTTCTTGGTGAGTTCATAGAACAGCTCTATGCCAGTTTGGCTTCAAAAGAGAGAGGAAAAGGGAGATAAATGGGAAGGCATAGAAGCTATATAACCACAAGGACTCAAAACATGTGCTACAGTCTATAAACCTGACTTATAGCTTTGGCCCTTACCCCGAATGAGATGGGGAGCCATTGAGGCATTGCAAAGTTTAAAGAGAGAAACAACATGGTCTGATTTCAATGTTAAGATATCAGTTTGTATATTTAGGGTGAAGAGCTAAGATTGGCAGTCTGAGTTAAGAGGAAGAGGTAAAAAAAAAGTGGTCAGAAAATACATTCTGTTCAGGAGATTGACTAATAATCCAGGAAATAGATAATAAAGGTTAGAACACAGAGGTGAAGGTAGTGTGAAGTATCTGGACTTTTAAAGTATCATCAGTGGAATTTGCTCTCAGATTAGCTATGAGTATGAGAGGAAGAGAGGATCTAAATTTGACTCTAAAGTTGTTAAACTGAGCAAATGAAAGAAACTTCATTACATGCTAGTAATTTCTCATTCATCATCATAGGACAGAAATTATAGTAATGTTTAAATCAGAAAATTCTGCTACATCAAATATTATATGAAAAATGTTTAGGACATGGGTTGGCGCATTGTCTGTCAATTAAGGATAGATATCATGGAGGGACTTAATCAGTGCAAATAGTTGAAAGTCAGTGAAATTTAAAAGATGAAATCATCAGCTTGAGCATCTATTGACTGAGATTTGAATGATTATTGTGTGCCACTTTATTTATATAGCCAGTCTAGCTATATTGGTCAAATACTCAAAAAGAAACATGTGGCCAGTGAGAATATTTATTTTCCAACCTTGAAACAGAATTAATTTCCATTGAGTATTGGGAAAGCTAAGCTGTTAACTGGATGATCGGGTGTTTAGTCAGTTATTTCAGTTTTGATAGAGAGTGTTCCAACTAATGTAAAAAAAAGTACTTATTTAAGGATAACATGCAAACTACAACAACAAAGAAAAATGATTACAAGTGAAAACAAACCATGTTTTGTTGTAAAATACATGTATTCAAATATTCAGATAGTGAAAGAGAACCAAAAACCTTAGTAACTGAAAATTAATATTATTGTAAGGTCAACAAGATTGGCACAGCATGGTGATAATTACTTCTCCCATAAGTAAATGAGCAAAGAATAATACCATATCAGTTACAGGAAGAAGAGTTTTGAGAATTTCTGCAAGTGATTCAATATTTAACATTGTATAACAAGAGACCTAGGTTGGAATACAAGGTCTAATATTTATTATTGTGCTATGGTACAAACTATCTTAAACTTATTTTCTTCATTTGAATAAAAAAGACAATAATTCTTAACTTAAGGGGCTTAGCAAGAATTAAATGTATAAGAATTCTAGAATGTATAAGCTCTGGTGTATAGAAAGGCTTAATACATTTCATTAGGCAGAACAGAAGAAAAAGATACTTGAGAATAAGGAAGGATGAGAGGTGTTTATAAATCCCTGGTGAGGAGAAATTGGAATATAAACAAGATTACACAGATGGCCTGCATATTGCTAATGGCGCCAGGTGTCTAAGTAGCTTGTTAAGTAAACCTGTATGTAATTTATCAATAATATTGTTCAGGTCTTCTCATCTCATTCTTTATGTTACCACCATTAGTCTAAATTAGCAGGCAACTTCAGGTATTGTAAATCAGGCATACTTGAACCAGGAAGACATAACGTCCTTCGGGTTATTATTTAAAGTCAAGGCAGGAACAATACATGTTTAGACAATCAGTTAGGGAAATGGACATTAAAACAACCACTGTCCAAGTAAGAGTTATTCTCTAATATCAGGTAAAAGAGCTTCATAAACTGGTATCTTAAAAGATAAACTTCCTATTAGTTAGTGAGAAAGTGTTCCAAAATACATATACACCTATCTAAACACTGTTTTTTGTAGGGTGGATTTGAGTAAGTCTTGTCCATTAACTTTCTTACAGTATTTTCTAACTAATGCCATACATATAAATATGTCCCCAAATCAGAAAATTAGATATGCTTTTCTCATGGAAAAAAAGCATGATCATAAAACTATTAAACATGTTATTGGAAAATCAGTGGCATTACCAATTGGTAGTTAATGCAACGTAAAATAGGATTTTTTACCTGGATCCATCAAATACTAATCATACTAACACTTAACTTATTTTCTTTTATATTTACCCATTGTCCTTCTCATAAATTACTCTGGAACACAGTAACTGCATTTCCCAGAAACCTGAGCCAACAAGCTTCTGGTTACCACTCACAAATGGGAGATCAGGTAGAGACTATAAAGTGAGAGGGAGATATAGGACAATGTATTTACAACACTTTCTGGGTAGAATGACATGTCCAGTATCAACTTTCCTGTAGTTTTAGACTTTCACAAGATGACATTGTTTCCACAGTCCCTGCTCTCCAGAAAGGTCTACCTGGCTTCAGGATTGGATCTAGTGTTTCCAGATCCTTGCTCCTAGGATGCCAACTTTTTAGAAGTGGTAATAGATTCTGGCTTTGCTAACTTACAGGTTTCCTCACTGTCCCATAAGGTTTACTAGCTTTTCTTTCACCTATGCAAATAGATAAATACATAAATATATTTATAATAAATTTTCTCCATTTAAACTATCTAGGGTGGTTCATATATTATATATATATATATGAACCATATATATATATATATATGGGATGTTAACTCATATGAGTTGAAAGAGCCATTAAGTGATAGCAGAGACATGGAAGAAGCCCAGACTGGATTCCAGACCAACTTAAACATATTGGGGTTAAGCATCCATGCCCATAATCCCATTTTAGTTGGGAGGTTAGGGAGAGGATAATGGTGCATCAAGAGCCTGTGAAGGGTACCTCTCTCCTGCCCTCTACATATGAAGAAATATATATATATATATATACACACACACACACACACACACACACACACACATACGTGTATACGTATATAGTTTTTTTGGAGAGATTTTTGTTATAGGGCTCATGTACTCGCCAGAAAGACAGAGAGAGACAGAGAGACAGAAAGCAAGAAATCACCCCCTAGAGGATGGCCATGCCACAATTCCTTCTCCTCCATGTAATGTAACCATTACACCATCTGCTGATCCCAAGAACTATATTTTTTAAAAAGTCAGAAGATAGTAAAAGTCGCTGTTTTAAGGGAAAATAAATAATGGTAACCAAATATCTCAAGAAGATATATCTTAGCAAGAGTCTCTTACCTGCAGGAATTCCCAAAAACCTTAGTATGCTAAAGGACAGAGAAGTGTTTTCTTTTTTTTTGTTTGTTTATTTGGCTTTTTAGAATTATTTTATTTAGGGACCTGCAGCTGGTGTAATGGCTATGTTGCTGGACTCTCATGTAGTCAATTGCGATTCAAGGCCCAGACCCAGTGGCTTAAACTCACGCCTGACGCATGTGCATGCATGTCCAAGATCCTGAGAGGAGAATAGAGGATGGAGGAGAAGGGATTGCAGTGTGACCATCTCCTCGGGGGTGGGGAGTGGGGGGTGATTTCTCCTTTCTATGTCTCTCTGTCTTTCTGACTAGCGCACACACCCTATAACAAAAACCTATCAAAAAAAAAAGAATTAAAAAAAGAAAAAAAAGTGTTTTATTTAAATTATCTATTTATTTTTGCTTTGACTTGAGAGGGACAGGGTGAGAGGGAAAGAGAGAGGAGAAAGTGAGAAAGCAAGCTGCCATGTCCAGGACTTGAACTGTGGTTGGCCATGTGGAAGTCTAATGCTCTTAACTACCACACAACCTGCTGGCCCCAGACAGCAAAGATTTTCAACAGGGAAATGCAGTGTGCAGCAATCCCCTACTTTGTTCCGAAGAACCATTGTTTTTTTGTTTGTTTTGATTTTATGGAACATTACAGATACGTCATGGAAGTACTATTACATGAAATATGATGTAAAAATACTGAGGAAAATAAAAAATTGCAATGTGAACATTCTGCATATACATGACATGTGACAGACCAGTTTTTATACGTTCGATACATGGTCACTTGACACATTCCTGACTGCAAAAACCTAAAATAAATATACCGAAAATTGAAGGAATGATGTATAGGTACAGACACACAAAAAATCACACCCCTCACTTTAAATCTATTTGCAATATTATGGTGGGCAAAGACAAGTTATTTCATGCTGAAACACCTTTTGCAAATTTGGTAATTGGATCCAGTTTGTGGAGTTTGCACCCTGGAAATACCACTGCATTTCATTTATAATCAAACTGACTAGGTTTGAAATGATATTAAATGTGCCAGATTGAGGGAAAAAATCCAAATGGACTCATACAGAAATGTTATTAACTTGGAAATGGTTCAATGGGCATTTGGCATTTTCACATTGGTAGGTTTAATTTGTGGAGGGAGAACAATGAGCTAGAGAGATATAGAGCTCTGTATTTTTGCCACTTTAACATTTATGTTTGTCGTTTATGAACCTGGGTTGAGAACTGATTAAATTTCTGCCTTGTAGCTTTTGGGTTTTGAAACCCACAGAAGCTTTGTTATATTCACCTATTTCCTCTATGGAATGTCACTTTAAATATAGATTTTTTTCATATAAATAGCTAAAAAATGAATAAGAAAAATAAGAGCAATAAAGGTACGACCTTTTGTGAATAAACTCAATGTCTCCCACTTAAATATTCAGGATGTAGTACCTGGGGTTTAATCCCCTAATGTGCTTTTTACAAAGGCAAGATGAGCCTCTGTTACATAGAGGTTAACTAACTCCTCTTTTTTTTTTTTTTTTTTTTTTAAATTTTGCCACTGAGTATGTTGCACTCACCAAGAGAGACACACACAGACACAAAGAGGGAAGTGAGAAAGCACTCCCCACAGAGAATGGTCAAACAGCAGTCCCTTCTCCTCCATTTCTTTCCTCCCATAATTTTTGCATGCATGCATATATGCTCCATATGTTCCTCAAGCTGCTGGGGCTGGGATGCTTTCTGTCTCTCTGTCTTTCTCTCTCTGTTAAGCACACACTCTCTATAGCAAAAATACCTCTTAAAAAAATCAGTAGCAACCATGATTTTGCATAAGAGTTATTGAATGATAAGTTTAACAATAAGGCAAAAATGTAATAGAAAATACACTACATTACATATTACCAACTTAAATCAGCTTTGCTGCATGTCTTTTCTTCGAATTGGTACATATGATATTTTATTCACAAACGATTAAGATGTTCTTTATCAATGCTTCTGCCAAAATGCAAGTCATTTTTGTTCAACTATTATTCATCTTGATTACCTGATCTGCTAGATAAAGATGGAATGGCTAGCAATACATACTGTAAAAACTAACTTCCCATCATTTCCCAAACTGTTTTTCATGGAATTTAGGTGTCTGGAATGCTCTATTACATAGCAAAAGTAATCTGTCTTCAGTCAGTGCCCTGAAAGCACACTCCAGGAAATAGCAGCTGTAAGGAAGTAAGACCAACGTTATCATGCAGAAGAAATTCTACTGTGCTCCACTTGCAACAGTCTCTAGTCAATGACACTGAGAGCTCTAAACTCAGCAGTTTATTCACCATTGTCCAAAACTAACTAAATAAATATAAATAAATAAACAAAATTAAAATAAAACAAACAAACAAAAAAAGTGTCAAGCCTTTGTATGCAACTCCTTGACCAGCCCATGGATGTAGGCTGTCCCAAGCCCAGAGGTATAAATTCATGGCAATATCCTTTCCCTAAGGTCCATATATTGGAAGAAACAGCGGGGAGCTATCAACACCAATACTCTTTGCTACCAGAGAACTGAGGACTTGAGTCATGACAGGGACAACTGAACAATGCACCAGATTCTTTACTATCCCTGTGGTCTCTGGGCACTAGGCTGTGGTACAGCCAGAGGGACACAGAGACTGGGATGACTGAACTGGGTTGGAACCGTGACTTTTCCTTACAAGATTATGAGTTCTTATTAAACTGGCCTGATCTGTTTTACAGTCTATAAAGTTCCTTGAGCATAAGTCAACTGACTCAAAGTTCCTCTCAGCTCACTCTTTTCCTGCTATGTCTTCTTAAAGATAACTCAGAATAGAAAGTCAGATGTGGCAGGTTTATCTTAAATTCCATGACTTTTACTAAATTTTCAGAAGTGTCTGCATATATTCCACAAGTGTATAATCCCCTTCGTCTTTTCCACTCTGTCACAGTAACAAATCTTGGGATAGTTCACTCACTCTTTTCCTCCAGAGTCTCTCTTCCTCCCCTGTATGATCAAGGTTGGGGCTACTGGCCTCACCTAAAGGCCTTGGGAGACCCAGGCCAGTTCTGGTTTAGCCACTGATGCAAATACTATCTTCTCTATAACTAGAAAAAATAGGTAACATATCTGGGTTCTTGCTGATGAATAAGAAAACAAGGTTCAGAAAGTTGGGGAGGAAATAAAAATGGCAGACTATTCTAGGCATTCAGGAAAATCTTACTCAAGAAAAGTTTCTCCATTTGACTTAACCTGACCTATTTCAGTTTTCTAAAGAATTAAGCCTTAGTTTCAGTTATTTACAAAGGCAAAGCTGTACTGTTTTTAAAATACACTTCATTTGTACTTTAGATTTTATCTATGCCACTGAATCTTCTGTTAAACTCTGAAGTTATTCTACAATTATATTCCACTTAGTTGTTTTTATTATTCAGAATACAATGATCAAACATTTACCTCATACCAAGTTCCTACTGAGGGAAAGGCACATACTGAGTCAAATATAGCTTCTGTTCTTAAAAATCTCAGTTGGGGGCCAGTAGGTGGCATGATGGTGAGGCACTTGACTGCCACAGAGCCAGTTGTGGTTTGAGTCCCAGATCAAGCAGCTTGAAAATCATGCCAGATATATATGTGCATGCATGCCCCAAGTCCCAAGAGGAAATGGGGGAGAAGGAATTATGATGTGCCTGTTCTCCCAGGGAATGATTTCTCGCTTTCCCACTCTCTCTATCTGCCTCTCTCTGGTGAGTACATGTGCCATAAAGCAAAACAAAAATATAAACAAAACAACAACAACAAAACACAACCTCAGGTTAACTTGTAAAGGAAGACACTTGGGTGGTTAATTGCAGTAGTGTGTGATGTACGTGTGTAGAAAAAGTCATCAGTTGCCATGGAAGTACATGAAAGGGCACATAATAATTCAGCTGGAAGATCAGAAACCCTTCCTGGAGAAATAGCATTTTAGGTTTATTCTTTTTGGATGAGAAGGAGTTATTGCGATAAAAGGAGTTGGGGGAGGAGATGACATGAGTAAGAGAACTCCAGATGAAAGGACCCTAGAAAGGCTCAGGAGAGAGAAAAGGGACAGTTTGACCTACTTGGAGACTCTCAAGGGGTTCACTATGACTGAAGCTCAGAGTGAAATGTGAAATGATGACAGAGGAGGTGTCAAGAAAAGGAGTTTAGGCTCTCCTGAAGGTCTTCCTAAAGGTCTTATTATACAGTTGATAATTTTCTGTGATGCTTTGCAATCAGATTCACCTTTCTTAATACTTCAATTTTTAAAGTATTTCAAACTTTGACAACATTCATAACTACTAAACATGTTTATTTGCATTTACTATGTGATACATATACTGTATGCACTATTTCAAGTTGCTCCCCCTAACAACCTTCTGGGTCCAGGACTATTAGTATTCCCACTTTGCATACATGAAGGACTTCAAAATATCATGGAATTAAAATACAAGTTTATTTTGGTACAAACATTTTTAAAACCAATGCATAGTTTTTCATAATATTTATTTCCCATAAATATTTTTGAATTGCACAGGTATGAACTGTGACATTCACTAGGATTCAGTAAGTTGCTCAAAGTCTGATTGGCATGGGGAATAAGTTTGTATGGGTCTAATCAGGAGTCAGATAGAACCTTTGGAGGATTGTTAGAATACTAGGTAAGAAATGATGAAGTAAGAAAACAAAACATAAATGAAGTAAAAGCAGTGATGACAAAGGAAAGGAGGTCACATTAATGGAAATTAAGGATGTGGAGTTTATGTGATTCAGAGACCAACAAAGTAAGTTGACCTTAGTAAGTGGAAGACGGAGCAGTCTACATTTGCTATGCTCCTGTGCAATGGGTGGATGTTGTTGCCATTTGCTGAGACAGTGAGTACCAAGAAAACACTTGGGAAGCTAGACGCAAAGATGAAAATTTTAAATATGCACAGGTGGAGGACCAGCTGATGGCATGAAGGTGAAGGCAGCTGGATCCTACAGGGTTGAATGTACAGTTTGGGTCCCAGACCTGGCAGTTTGAAAAACACATTGGGAGAATGTGCATGCCCAAAATCACAAAGAAGTGAGAAGTGATTGCAGTGAAGCCATCCTCCCTAAGGAAGGATATTTTTCATTTTCTCTCTCTCGGTGTCTCTGTGTGAATCTGGTGAGCACATGTGCTCTGTGCAAAAAAAGTACTTAGCTATGTAGAGGTGGAATTTGAAGATTTTGTGTGACATTTTAATGGCAATGTTTAGTAGCCATTTACATATGTGAGTTTAGCCTAGGAGTGCTTCTGAGACAGAGAATGATATGGGATTATGCAGGTGTTAGAGAGTATTTGGAGTAATGAGAAATGTGCAAAAAAACCCAACAAAGTGGGGCTGCTACCTGCGATGTCATTTTTATAAAGGCCACTTGTGGAGCCAGCAGGTGGCATGAAGATTAAGATGGTTAGATCTCATATGGCCAACTGCACGGTTTGAGTCCCAGACTTGGCAACTTGAAAAACAAACCGGGCACATATGCATTCCCAAAACCCTGAGAGAATGGATTGCAGCATGCCCATTCCCCCTGGGGGTGATTTCTCACTTTCTCTCTCTTACCCCATCTCTCTCAGGTGAATGCATACGCCCTATAGCAGGGAAAAAAAAAAAAAAAAAAAGGCCCACTTGCAAGTTGGCCCTTTGTTAACATCTGGAAACTTGGTTTCTGAATTAATCTGGTAAAATTGTTTCATTCTGGCTGCATTTCTTGTACAGTGTACCGTGATGAACATCTGCTTTCTTCTGGTAGTCTGGAATTTTCGTAGTTTCTAGGCACAGAGTGCCTACAAGCACAGTCCCTGAATCTCCAGTAAAATTCCTAAACTCTAAGTCTTAAATGGGCTTCTCTGGGCATGAAGAAGGCATATGTGTGCACACTGCACATTGTCACTGTGGGAGGGACAACATATTCTGTGTGACCTCTTATGGAGAGAGGAGAACACAGGAAGCCTGAAGATGGAGTATTACAAACCACTATTTTTCCTAAAGTGATCTTTTGGTAGCTTCTTACTTTGTCATACTAAATGTTGACCTTGAGGTTAGGTACATACTCAATCCTGTGAGGCTTTCTGGTGGATTACAGAATGTAAAGATGATATTGGGCAGCTCGGAAATAGCAGTATACAGTATTATCCCAGGATGTCACAGGTAACGTAACAGAGAATAATGGGAACAGAAACCACATTTCAGTGGGATTAAGATGACATAACACTGAAGATGAAGATGGAGTATAGATTTACAAGAACGTCAACTTTAACAACAACAAAAATAATTTTTTTTTTTGGAGAGATTTTTTGCTATAGGGCACATGAGCTCACCAGACAGAGACAGAGAGACAGAAAGCAAGAAATCACACCCCAGGGGGGACAGCCACGCTGCAACCCCTTCTCCTCCAGTCTCCTCTTGGGATCTTGGGCAAGCACACACATGTGCCCGGCGTGAGTTCAAGCCACCCGGTCGGGACTCAAGTTGCAGTCGACTATGTGGGAGTCCAGCGACATAGCCATTATGCTAACTGCTGGTCCCAACAAAAAGAAATATTGAACAAACAGAAAAAACTTAGCCCTCAAGAGGATTCTGGTACACACTATAGTTTGAGAACCTCTAGACTTCTAGGTGGAAAAGGAAGTTTTGGCAAGACTTAAAGCATACAGATGAGTGGCATGACCTAGCTGACACTACAAATAATCACTCCTATAGTACTGCATAGCAGACATAAGGAAAAATCAGTATGACCCTTTAAGACTTCTTGATAATTCAAGACAAAAAAGGGTGTTTAAATCTGGTATTGACAGAAAAGATAGTTGAAAAATAATGGAATTCTGGATATATTTTCTTTTTCTTTTTTTTTTTCATTTTAATTTTCCAGAGGGTGTGTGAGCTCAACAAGAGAGGGTGAAAGAGAGAGCAAGTGAGAAAGTACTCCATAGAAAAATGGTCATGTTTTTCAAGATTTAGGGTATGCATACACATGTGCCTGTCGTCTTTTACAAACTGCTGGTTCTGGAACTCAAACCATACAGTTGACTACATGAGATCCAGCTGCCTTAGTCACTGTGCCACAGGCTGTCCTCTGTTCATATTTTGAAGACAATTTCAACAACATGAATGAGGTAAGAGAAAAGGAAAAGATAAGAAAGACTCACAGGTTTTGACTGGGCAATCAGGAAGAAGAAAATGAACTGCCTTAATTACTAAGTCTTCTCTTATAAAAATAATCCTGATTCTGGTCATCTTGAAATTTTTTTTAATTTTTATTTTTATTATCTCTTTATGTTTTGTTCTGGCATTCAAATCAATGATAATACAAATACTTGGTATAAACAGTTTTAATGCTGAGAATAAATACTTCTGAGGTTCTCATGGTTGAGCTAAAATATTTTACATGAATTTTAATCTTATTTTGGGAAATAAGTAAGGTAAGTTTTAGGTCTGATCTATCTTTACTAAAGACATCATTATAATTGTGGCAATACTCTGACTTTCCATGAATTTGAAAACTACAAATTAACTGAAAAGTATGCCTTGTCAACTTTTAATAATCATTACCATGGCAGAGAAGAAATGGGTTATTATGAAAAGTTTTCAACATTTCTTGCCCACAGTGAAAACTGAAAAAGATTTGCTACCTGATGAATTAGACATGCTTCACATAATGGCAAGCAATGATTCTTTCCTCCCTTTGTAAGAACCTTGCCCAGAATTATAACTTCAGTGATGAACTGTTGTTATATCCTAAAATGCTTTATTTTTCACAATTACTATTTCTTACATAACAAAATTAATAATTCTCTAAAACTATTTGTTTTCTAGATAGATAACTTGTGATTTCCAAATGCAATCAATTCTGGATTAACTGAACAAATGGAAAAGAGCTTTTGAAGAGATTATCCCAAATAGAAATCACCTCAGGTCATTTTATCTTTGCTTCCAGAATTCATTCTTATATTGTTTTAGTTAGAGTTTATCAGCAGTCAAAATATATTTTATCAAAACCTAAGAACAGAGCCATCCTAATAGCCCAGGATGGCTACCTTCCACACAAACGCACAAAAGAGAATTTTCAAGTCAACCTAGAGTTGGTGTTTTGTTTTTTTTTTTTTTTTTCCTCACTTATGCTCACTGGAACGGAAGTAGTAGAATTCCTAACTAGTATTAACCTAAAATTTTCACCTCTCATTCTTCTTATTTAAAAAAACAATGTAAATACACATAAAACCCCTTCAATGGTGGCTTATTATCTAAAGAATGATTCCAAACTCATTGAAAATATAAAACCTTCCCTATTGTTATAACTTCTTGCTTTCTAACAAGCATCATCACTAATCATTCCCTGCCGGGGACCAGCCTCGGCGGGGGTGGGTTGGTTCGACGGAGGCGATGCTGGAAGAAAAGAAAGACAAAGGCCTCGCGCTTTTTCATGCACGTCCTAAGCCGGACACTCCTCTAAGATCGCTCTCTGAGGAGTGACAACTGCTAGTAATCACCGTGCCTTTTTATTGAAAATGGGATACATGCAAGTAAATGGGAGAGGGGCTACGTGTACTAATGATTAATTCATAATGTTTTAACAATAGAAACCATTTAGGGTTTGATTAAGGGCAAGTCTATTAATCATCGATATAGTTCAACAATTGTTTGATTGATGAAAGCAGGTTCCTGGTAACTTTAAGCAGTGCAGTTTCAGGAAACAGTTCCAGCAAGCAGAGTTAACTATTAACCGATGTTCAGCAGCAGCCGTCTTATGATTACTAAAAGAAAATCTCAAGCATAGATATTAGTTCTTATAGATTTTCATAAAGAATGATACTTATATAATTCTATAGGGATATGGTGTTGTGGATACACTTGTGTAGCCTATGGCACCACTGTTATGTATTTTGTTAGAACATTAGTTACCATGGGACGAGAGCGTCCTGGGCCAGTTTCGGCCTAGTCCTATTGTACGTGAAAAGATTATTTATATTAAATGTGTCTTGAGGGGCCTTCCAAAGATCAGGAAGGACTTTAGCACACCCTTTCCTGTGCCCAATGAAGCATTGTAATTAACAGTAAGTGGTCAGGGTAAAGGGGAGCGGTCGGGGGACTTTTCGGGAAATCTTACCACACACTCAAAATGTATGAGGGAGCTATGTAATTCTTTTATAGTAGTATATCGGGGAGTCAGAGGGGGGTCATTTCCCAGCAAGGCTATCACAGTCCCGGAGCGAATAGCAGGCGGCCTTGCCAACATGCTAAGTGACCCAAGCTTGTTCCATGGTCGGGGGGCGTACAGTCGCGGCCTTGCCAACTCACTGAACCGACCGGAAGCGATGCTCAAAGGTCAAGGGGCTCAGACGGGTCCTGGAGCCCCACCGGGTTGGACTCCTCCAATTCCCCATTTTTAGCATCATAGTCCAGAATTTTTAACACTTGGAGTACTACACCATTTCATGTTTTGTACATCTATATATTTGTTCAGGTTTTGGCTTTACTTGGAATGTCCTGCCCTTTCTACATGTCTGGAGAATTTCAATTCATCTTTGACACCTTAGAGTAGTCTCCATCAAGGATTCCTTTGTTATTATTCATGAGTGGTCACTTCTCCTTTTGTGTAGTGACTGTGTCCTAAGCACATTTCTACTGTTATAAATAATACATTTTATTCATCTTCAAGTTCATTCTCTCTTCTAGACTCTGAAAACGTTTCTTTAGGGTTGTGTGTGTGTGGTTATTTAAATCCCCATTGCCTCACCATCACTGGTACCCAACCAATATTTGCAGAATCAGGAGGTAAATAAATAGATG
Organism: Tupaia belangeri chinensis; assembly: GCF_000334495.1. Lineage (NCBI taxonomy): Eukaryota > Metazoa > Chordata > Mammalia > Scandentia > Tupaiidae > Tupaia > Tupaia belangeri. Next base: position 801,997 of record NW_006160059.1, read on the forward strand.
AAGAACTTTACAGCAGGTTTTACTTTAAAGATATAGGCAAATATTAACTTTAAAAGATGTAGGTAAATATTTTGCAAAGGAACAGTAAAATATGCATATTTTTTAATTTATGGAAAGGAAGGTAATAAATCAAATATAATTATGATATGCTGTACCCTTAATAATGAGCTGAACAATTGTATCCAGGATTTTTACATTTAAAAAAAAAAGTCAGGGGGAACCGGCAGTTAGCGTAATGGCTATGTCGCTGGACTCCCACGTAGTCAACTGCGGTTTGCGTCCCTGACCCAATGGCTTAAAACTCACGCCAGGCGCGTGTGCGTGTGTGCCCAAGGTCCCGAGAGGAGAATGGAGGAGAAGGGATTGCCGTGTGGCCATCCCCCCTGCGGGGTGATTTCTTGCTTTCTGTCTCTATGTCTCTCTCTGTCTGTCTGGTGAGCACACGTGCCCTATAGTGAAAACCTCTCCAAAAAAAAAAGTCAGAATAGTTATTTTGTAAAGGATATACACTCTGTTTATCGTGGAATTATTCACAATTGTTAGGACTTGGAACCAACCCAAATCTCCATATACAGATGAATGGATTGAAAAAGTATGGAGCATATACTCTGTAGAATACTACTTAGCCATAAAAAAAGACCCTGGCATTTATTAGGAAGTAGATGAAAATGGAAGATTTACTGCTGAGTGAAGCAACCCAGGCTATGAAGGACACATTGTATATCTCCACTTAATATGCATCATCTGGCTGCACTTTAAACTGAAATGTTAGAAGCTACAGAAGCATGGAAACTGGTTACAGATACTGGAAACAGTGTGAGAAAAGGGTGGGAGATGGAGGAGAATGAGGGGAAAGGAATCAAGGAGAAAAATAGACAGGGAAAACATTTAGAGGACACAGAAATGGAGCATTATCTGCTGATGATAACATGTATATGAGATCTTCAACTGGACTGGTATGAAGTATATTCATGTTGAATAATTCATTTTACAAGCTGCAGTGATGTCTAATAATTGAATGTATAAAGTAAATTAGAATAATAATTTTAAAAACTTGTTAAAGGATAAAATTATGGCAGTAGATGAGATGGAATTTTCTTAAGGAATAGAAACCACCAGGCTAAAATGCCATGATATTTTTAATAGATGAAAGTTTATATAGGTAAAATTCTTACATGAATAAAATTGTCTACCCTTTCACTTCAAAGGAAATTATAATTTTTATCTGAATGGATATTAAATGAACAAGAAAAGTTTTAATTCAATGGATGTCTCAAAACAATAGCTAAATAAAATCTTGCATATTAATTTTAAAATAAGTTTTATGAAACTGAAAAATAATCCTCCATTATAGAGTCAAGATACCAAAAAGGAAATTAAAGATACAGCTGTGAACTTTTATTCTATTGTCAAATTTATGCACCAAAGATAATCATAGTAATAGTGATAAACTTATCATTTATTATAAAGCATATGACTAGTTTAAAATAATACTGTGCCTCAGAAAAACTCATATCACTTTTTAAAAGATTCAAAACACTACTCAGAAATGGGATACAGCATGATTTCCATTCTATTTTGCTCCAAGAATTATTCATGCACACATATTCACTTCAACACTGTTCCTTCTTTGTAAATCCATTCAATAAAACTAAATTTACTATTTTTCATCACTTAAAATACTAGAAACTGGTTACAGATACTGGAGACAGTGTGAGAAAAGGATGGGAGATGCAGGAGAGTGAGAGGAAAGGAATCAAGGAGAAAAATAGAAAGGGAAAACACTTAGGGGACACAGAAATGGAGCGTTATCTGTTGATGATGATATGTATTTTCTAGTATTTTAACACATCTGAACTGAGGATTTTTAGATAATAGATAAAAAGTCATACTTAGTTGATAGTACTTATTAAATTTTATTGCAAAAGAAAATAATGGTTCACACAGCTCACAAAATATCCTAACAATTTGAAGACATAGGTCAAGTACTTCGTATTTGACTATTTTGTTACTGCCAAACCAACTGTGATCATTTATCTAAAAAGAAAATTTCAACTTCTCTACTACAGCATTATAGAATATTACATTTCATTTCTCTTCGTCATACTTAGATAAATGTTCAACGAAGAAAAGTCAAACTTTTCCAAACAAAATAAAACCTGAGTAAATTTTCTACATCTGAATTTCTAATCAGTATTTAAATAAATGGCCAAATAGCCATATATTTTGATACTTCAGCATGGCATAACAATCATTAAACCCAGGAAGAGCCATCTGGATAATAAAATTGTTTCCATCTTAAAAACAATTATCATTGTTGCTCAGTATTTATAGACACCAGCAGAAAACGTATTGAAAATGAAAATTAGACACTGACTCTTCTCAACTTCATCTCTAGAAACATGGTTGGTTTTAAAGTTCATCTGCACACTGTTTCTCCTAAAGCTTTGTACTCACTAAGGAGTTTAACCCGCGGCTGTCTCTTCAGTCACTAGTTATTTAATCATCACCATTCCATTTGGTACTTTACCATGCCTAATTGTCTCAATGCCTTCATTTAAATTCTGGGACTTTTTCAATTCTTCCTCCCTCTGACTCTCAAATCATCTGTTCCTTTTCTTCGTCTTGGCTTCCAGTCTCCAGGTACCTCATTATCTTTTCAGGTCATTCATGTTCTCTTCATGAAATCACCTTATATATTGCAAATCATATAATTGCTAATTCCTTTATTAAGTTAATAATTCCTGATTAGGACCCTCTCTGTAACGTCTTATGTTTCTCCTTCTCACCATGAACCTTACTATTTGTTTTACATTTAAAATTATGGGTTTTTTTCTTTTTTTAGCTTTTCTCTCTCACACCAGATGTAACCCTTGTAAGAATAATAGTTGCATGTCTCTACTTAACATATACCAACTGTCTGCACTCCATTGTGGAGACTGAAAGACTAGAGAGCATAAAAGTATTAAAAATTGTAATGGACACTAAAGACAAAGTGAAAAGACTGTGAAAGGGGAAGAGTGTAGGAAATTTGGGGGGGAAATGGAGATGTAAGACACCTGTGGGACACAGGTAAGTTTATTATTCTGTGGGGTTTTTGTTGTTATTGTTGTTATAGGGCACGTGTGCTTGCCAGACAGACAGAAAGCGAGAAATCACCCTCCAGGAGGAGGTGGTCATGCCACAATCCCTTCTCCTCCATTCTCCTCTTGGGACCTTTGACACTTTCACACACACACACACACACACACACACACACACACACACACACACACACACACACACACACACACACACACACTGGCATGAGTATTAAGCCACCAGGTCGGTTACTTGAACAGCAGTCTACTACATGGGAGTCCAGCAACATAGCCATTAGCTAACTGCTGGTCCTATGGTTTATTATCTGTTGATGAGGATGTATATGGTGGTCTCAACTGGGCTGGACTGAGGTGAATATTATGCTGGGTAAAGTCTCTTCACAATCTAAATGATGGATAGCAATTTAATGTATGAATAATAATAATAAAAGCATAAATAAAAATAAATAAATAAAAGAAATGCAATACACTGTAAAGATATATGCAATTAAGTGTAATATAAAATTATAAAAATAGATAAAATAATAAAATAGTTTATTAAAAAAGAATAATAGTTTCAGAACAGGTAACTTTTCTCTCTTTTTTTAAAGAGAGATTTTTGCTATAGGGCATGTGTACTCACCAGAGAGACAGAGAGGGAAAAAAGACAGAAAGAGAGAACTTATCCCCTGGGAGGGAATGGTCATGCTGCATTCCCTGCTTCTATAGTCTCCTCTCGGGATTTTGGACATGAACAGAAACACACCATGCATGATTTTATGCTGCCAGATCTGGGACTTCAATTGTGGTCAACTAGAGTCCAGCAACATACCATTACGCCATCTGCTGGTCCCCAGAACAGATTATTTTTAATTACTGCTTAATAATCTTCTTAAGTTTAATGAACACTTTTACTTCTCTGGATATTTGAGTTGTTTTCATTTTTTATCATTAAATATGTCTTAAATATAATATATGTTACTAATATATGTTACTATTTTAGAATTTAATTAGGAATATTTTTTATGAAAGAGATGTTTAAATATATGTTCTTTGTTTTTGATACATATTTCCAGATTGCTTTCAGAAAATGGAATAGCAATTTAGCTTCCCACCAATTCATAAAATTATCTTAATCTATCTTTAATATCAATGAATATTAAAAATTTTTGAAGCTTTTGCTAATTTCATGGGTTTTAAATACATGTTTGCTTTTAACTGGTAAGGCTTATTAAGTCAGATTAAAATTATAGCCTAATTATAAATAAAATATATCTATAAAGACATAATCAATGATAATGCAACTTCTGTCAATAGCCTGATCTTAAGCTTTATCCTTTTATCTATTTGTATCTTAATATCTATATTTTTAGATTGTAAAAACACATATTAAATAAATCACATCTTAACATAGGAAATCACAGAAATGTCAGAGAAGGTATTCAGAATATTCATTGTAACAAACTTAATGAGATTCAAGAGAAAATAGACAATCAATCCAGGAAATAAGAAAATCATATGAAGAAACAACTCTATGAAGAGATAGACTCCCTAAAATGGAATCAAACAGAATTCCTGGAGAAAAAGAATTGAGTAAAGGAAATTAAAATCTCTCACAAAAGTATCGACAGCAGATTAGACCATGCAGAATGAAGAAACTCTGACTTGAAGGCAAAGCCTCTGATTTAGTCTATGCTACCAAAAAGGTACTATTGAAAGTGAGGAAGACATATAGGAACTTTTAGACACCATTGAGCAGCCAAATAACCAAATAATGAGTATTCCAGAAGATGGATAAAGGCATAGAGAATCTGTTTTAGATATACTATCTGAAAACTTTCTTAATCTGAAGAGACATGTAGACATCCAGGTCCAGAAGACACACACAAGAATAAAAACACTAACTAGATTCAACATAACACCTTCTCCAAGGCATAACATAGCCAGATTGCAAAAGTCAGAGACAACATTCTAAAAAGGGCAAGAGAAAAGTGACAAGCTACTTATAGAGGCTATCTCATCAGACTAAAATCAGATCTCTCAATTACAATAATGCAGGCAAGGAAAGAATGAGAAAACATGTTTAGAATGCTGTAAAAGAAAAAGTCCAACCAAGAATACTATACCAGGCAAGAATATACTTCAAATGGGAAAAAAAATTAAAATCATTTCAAGATAATCAAAAACAGAAATAATTCACCAATACTATACCAGCTCTTAAAAAAATGCTTGAAAATACCACATCAGGAAAATGAAAGGGAGATAAATAGAAATCAGAGAACACAAAACAACTAAAATAAAATTGCTAACAAAATGCCATGGATATGTTCACACATATTGATAATAATGCTGAATCAGTTAAAGTCTCAAATGAAAAGACACAAATTGATGGAATAGAGTAGGGGGAGGGGGACAAAGAAGGATCTTCTCTACACTGCTTATGAGAAACACACCTCACCAATAGACATATATAGATTGAAAGTCAAGGGCTGAAAAAAGTCATTTCATGCAAACACAAACCAAAAAGAGATGGGAGTAGTAATACTGATATCTGACAAAATAGCCTTTAAGATAAAAACTGTATGGGGCCAGCAGATGGCATAGCAATTACATCTCTGGACTTGCACATGGCCAACTGCTGTTAGAGTCCTGAACCTGGTGGCTTAGAACCTCATGACAGACAAGTGTACATGTGAACTCATGTTTCCAGGAGAATGGAGTAGAAGAGATTGTGGCATGGCCATTCCCCCCTGAAGGGAGTTGATTTTTCACTTTCCCTTTCACTATCTGTGTCTTTCTATCTGGTGAGCATATGTGCTTTAAGACAAAACCGCTAACCAAGAAAAAAAAAAAAAGTCAAAACATGTAAAATGAGAAAGACAACGAAAATAAAAGCCATAGACACTAGATACTAGTACTAAAGGGCATAATTCACTAAGAAGATAAAGCAGTATAAATATGCACCCAATTTCAGAGCAGTAGATATATAAAATAAAAATTTCTAGAATGAAAAAGATAGACTGCAACACTAACTGTTGGAAATTTCAACACGCCACAGTGACCAGTGGACATGATATCATTATTTAAACAAAAGATAAAGACAGGCAGGAGCTAAATCATCTTATGTAAAAAAATGGACCCAATGGACAATTATAGAACATTTCATTCAACAACTACTAAATACACATTTTCTCAGTTCTACATGGAACGTTTTCAGCCACAAAACAAGTCTTTACAAATTCAGAAGTATAAAAAGTATATCTAGCTTCTTTTCTGATCACAATGAAATTAAACTTGAAATAAATAATAGAAAGAGCCTTGGAAAACACACTAATACATGGAAAAAGTACTAGAAGAAAAGAAATAATAAAGATTAAAGCAGAAATACATGAAATTGAGAATAAAAAGGCAATACCAAAAAAATGCAATAAGCTGAAAATTTGGTTCTTCAAGAGGATAAATAAAATTGACAACCCATTAGCTAGGTTACCCAAGGAAAACAGACAAATGAACCAGATAAGTAAAATCAGTAAGGAAAGAGGCAATATTACATGAGATATTAAAGAAATACAAAAGATCATGAGTGTATTACTAATGACTTTATGCCAACAAACTAGAAAATCTAGATGAAATGGACAAAATCTTAGACAATAACATTCCTTGATTGAATCAGAAAGAAAAAGCTGGAAGAGACCAATAATAAGCAGTGAGATTGAATTAGTAATCAATAGTTTCTCAAAAAGGAAAAGCCCAGGTCCTGAGAGCTTCACTTGTAAAATCTACAAAACTTTTCGAGAAGAATCAATTCCAGTTCTCCTCAAACTATTTCAAAAGATTCAAATGGAAGGAACCTTCTTCAACTCATTCTATGAAGCCTCCAGTCCCTTGATACCAAAGAAGACAAGACCATAATAAAAAATGAAAACTACCGATCAATATTCCTGATAAATACAAATGAAAAATTCTCAAAAAAGTACTAGCAAGTTCAACCTAACACCATATTGAAAAGATTATACACCATGACTAAGTAAGCTTTATTCCAGGGATGCAAAAATGGTTTAATATCCACAAAACAATAAATGTACTACATCATAACCACAGAAGGAAAGATAAAAACCATAGGACTATATCCATTGACACAGATAAAGTAGTTGATAAAACAAGTATCCCTTCATAATTAAGACTGTCAACAGAATAGTTATAGAACGTTCATTTTTCAACACAATTAAAATCACAAAAGACAAACCCATACATTTTACTGAATGGGGAAAAGTTGAAAGCTTTCCACTAAAAACTAGAACTATACAAAGCTGTCCACTTTCTCCACTCCTTTGAAACATAGTATTTAGGGGCCAGCAGGTAGTGTGGCAGTTACATTACTAGACTCCCACATGGACAACTGTGGTTGTCCCAGACCTGGTGGCTTGAAACTCACGCTGGGCGTACGTACCCAGCATGATTTTGTACATGTCAAGAATCCCAAGAGGAGAATGGAGGAAAAGGGATTGTGCTATAGCCATTTAACCTGGGAGGTGATTTCTCACTTTCTGTTTTTCTGACTCTCTCTACCTCTCTGGTGAGTGCACGCACCCTATAGCAAAATCTCTAAAACAAAGCAAAACAAAACAAAACAAACATAGTATGAACATCCTAGCCAATGCAATCAGACAAGAGAGAGAAATAAAAGCATTCACATAAGAAAGAAGGAGTGAAATTGTCTCTATTTGCAAATGACATGACTATATACATAGAAAATACAAAAGAATTTGTGAAAAAAATCTTAGGATAAATTACTTTAGTGAAGTGGCAGGATATAAAATCAATATATAAAAATCTATAACTCTTTTATAGCATTTTTAGATGACAACAATGAACAGACTGAAGGAGAATTTAAGAAAGCAATCTCGCTTACAGTAACTATTAAAAAATACCTAGAAATAAACCTGAACAAAGAAGTGAAAGACCTCTATAAGGAAAACTGGAAAAAAAAAAAAACCTGAATATGATACAGAAAAATGGTAAGTCACTTCTTGTTCTTGAATTGAAAGAATCAATATAATTAAAATATCAATTCCTCCCAAATTAATTTACAAATTCAATGGAATTTCTATCAAACCATCAATAGCCTTCTTCACAGAAATGGAAAAAGCTGAATCAATATAAATCATTAAAAATTTATTTCTTGAATTTTTAGTCTAGAGTGAAAGTTTCCACATAGAAATATTTCAAATAAGAGATTTACATGTATCTAAAAAATTTCTGAATTCCATGATGACTTTTTAGGCATGGGAAGTCTTTTCACTTGCAGAGATATAATAAAATTATTTTTTTGTTAATTTTAACTCTAAAATTTGCTTGAAATCAATTTTGTTATGTAATGACGGGACCATACAGACAATACAAACTGGTAAAGAGGCTGTCTCCCATGGCCTGGCTGGGAAGAAACGGCAAGACAAGGCCAGCGGTTTATCAACTCTCCTTGCGTCATTTTACTGGCCTATAGTTTATTTTTTTGCTGTGAGCTTTACTGTTATTATGGTATCTTGCAAGAGTAAGATATACCAACCATTACAATAAAGCCAATTAGTAATCTTGTAGGAATGTAATTCCCTAAGACTGACAAGAGGATCAAAAAGTTTAAAACTCCCCCACCTGTGTTTTTAAGCCAAAATTAACATATAAATTAAGTTAATATAAACCAAATTAGCATTAAAAGCATATGTAGACTAAGTTAGTTTATAGTTAGTTTTACTTACATACTGCTTGTTAAAGCTATAGGCCTAAGTTAACTCATGCTAGGCAAAGTCAGCACATTCACCACATAACGGAACTCAGAGATAAAACAAAAGAACTCACTAATTGACAAAACTCAACAAACAAAATACAGGAACCCATAGATTTATTAGAGGAAAAAGCCTAGATGGGACAACAAAATAAACAAAGCTAAGGGCTCCACAAAAAGATTAACCATTTTAGCTGAGAGCTCTTATCTAAAGCAACAGGTAGCTTTCAACTACAAAGAGTTTCTCATCTATGTGCTGTTGACTATAAAAAACTGCTAATAAAACATCCTGTGTTGGGAACCAGCAGTTAGCAAAGGGATTGCGGCGTGACCATCCCCCCTGGGGGGTGATTTCTCGCTTTCTGTCTCTATGTCTCTCTCCGTCTGTCTGGCGAGCGCACGTGCCCTACAGTGAAAATCTCTCCAAAAAAAAAAAAAAAAAAATCCTGTGTTGTCTCCTAAGCTACAAAATCATCTTCCTTTCCCATATAAGATCATAGACTCACCCTCTATTGTTGTAATGTATAAATAGTCCATATATTAACTGTGTCTTTACTTAGCAAGACAAAATTTCTATCTAAGTCTTTGCAACCAGCAACGTTATCGCCCTGGCCCAGGACTGAAGTTATCAAACATCCTACAAGCCCCCTCTTCAAAAGACCCTTCCCAGTAATCAAAATCTAAAAAGAAGATACAACAGACAAATAGACTTCCTCATCCTGAGAACTATGATTAATTTTACCTAATCTGACAAGACAAACAGCATGTTTTATAATTATTGCTTCCACGCTTTGTATACCCGGTTCCTTAGAGTAAATCTTTTACTGCCCCTCACCCATTTACTTACATGTATCACATTTTCAATAAAAGGGCACAATAATTCCTAACAATTGTCACTCCTCAAAGAGCGATCTCTGGGAGTGTCCGGCTGAGGACGTACATAAAAAGGCACGAGGCCTTAGTCTTCCTTTCTTTCCAGCACCGCCTCCGTCAAAATAACCCACCCACGCCGAGGCTGGACCCCGGCAATGTAATATAAAGAGTCAGGTGTATCCATAAAATTTGACTAATAGTTATAATTCAATTAAAGATACTATGTTGAATAGTTTTAAATTTATTTATTTATTGATAGAGAAAGCACCCTCCAATGAGTCAAGGTCACTCTGCAATCCTTTATTCCTCCCTTTCTCCATACCATCAGCCACTTGAGCATGCAAACAGATGTCCAGAATCTGTTTCAAACTAGTAGGAATATCTGAACCGTGACTGGCCGTGCAAGATTCAGCTTCCTTTACATGGCACTTAACCACAGTACTTAATCATGATATTAAAGGTCCAACATTGAATACAGATTCGTTTAATTTTTTATTATTAAGAATTTTTATTAGACATGTAATCATGATCATTTTTAGTCTTTTTATGCACAGTTAATTATTTATGTACATTCTCAAATATGACATTTCATTTAAAGCCTTGGCAATAAAAGCAACATTATATTCCAATTGTATCCTATTTAAAAAGAATGACTTCTTACTGAATTTATGCAAATTAAAATACTTTTTCAATTTTTTAAAATTTACATTTAATTACTACATCTTATTGTACAACCTGAATTTAGATACCCTACAAAAATTATAATAAAGGAATGAAAAATAACATAATCCCACAAAGAAAAGAGAAAGGGAGACAATGTAACTTTGTAATTTGGAAAGTGTTAAAAATGAGATAGATATAAGAGAGTGCTCTTTATCTATTTAGAGATGGGAGGCTCTAGGAAAAATAATGTTTTTTTTTTTTTTTAATGCCCAATCAGAGAAAGCTGATAGATACTATACAAACCTAAAAATAATCAAGGGAAAACAACCTTAAAGAATTTAATTTAGAAATTGAAAGTAAAATACCAAAGAAAGATCTAAGAGATCTGAAAATAATAATCATTTTGAATAGCATATAAGAAACAGGAAACAGAGGATAATTGTCCAATGAAAAAAGACTCGGAATTATTTGACATCTTTTTAAATTGTCAGAGGGTGCATGCAATCACCAGATTAAAACGGAGAGAGAGAGAGAGAGAGAGGGAAATGTAGAAAGCACCCCACAATGAGGCATAGTCATACCACAATCCCTACTACATATATATATCCCTTTGGGACCTTGGAATGTAAGACATGGGCACTCCTGTGTTCTTGAAGACACCAGGGCTGGGATTTGAACCATGGTCAGTCAAGTGGGATTCAGTTCCTTTAATCACTAGGATATGAGGCCAACCTAAGAGAAGTACAACTTTCCTTTATTTTAAGACCTATTTTCTAAACTTTCTTTAGGCCTATCATCTGACCTTTACTAGCTAAAACTTTATTTGAGGACCCAAAATAGAAGCCTGTGCTATTTTTGCAGTTGATTTATAAGGTGACTTTGCACTAAGAGCTGAAATTGCTTGCCCATATTTACCCCATTTTTAGTCAAGAGAGCTCAGATCAGTCAATAGTTTAATAATTCTCACTGAAGTAAAGTAGCTCAAAATTTGTTTTTTATTAGTATTTTTTTCTATCTCAAAAATGCTCATGATTTTATTCTTTAGATTGAGTATGTCTTCCCAATGTCAAAATACAGGCCCACATTGGACAATGCATGTGCAATAAATTAAAATTATTGCTTTACAAAAATCCCCTTCCATAGAGGGTTATTTTCTATAATATACACTAGAATTTTAAAGATAGACAAGACTGGTAAATGAGATATTAATGTTTCTTCATCATATGAACTTTGTATGGGGAAAATGGAGAGATATTGGTTAAAAGGTACAACATTTTTGATATAATATGGGTAAGTTCTGGAGAGTTAATCATGTACAGCATGGTGACTGTAATTAATAATACTCTATTGCTTACTCAAAAATTGGTAAGAGAAGACATTTTAAGTGTCCACCACACACATTCAAAAACATAACTGTGGTTGGTGACCAATGTATTAATTTTATGTCAATATAGTACACAATATACACACATATCAAATCAACATGTATACCATCAGTACATACAATTTTTATTATTAATCAATTACATTTTTTTAAATGTAAAGGTTTTTTTTTAATTATTTTTTTTCCTTCAGAAAGGAGATGGAGGTGCCCCTGACAGTGTCTTTATGTCACAGTCTTCCACCCAAACCTACATCTAGCATGGATCACGAGAACACCTTTAGGTGTGCCACTGTGTTCAAGTAGACCCAAGAACATGAACCCAGCGCCTTCCTACAAGACTTATAGTACATGTAGCATCACCTCTACTGCCTATGCAACCAAGGGTGGGCCAAAATGAAAATGTTTTTAATATAAAAATTTTTTTAAAATAAAAGGCTTGACTCAAAAATATTTTCCTGATGAAAGGAAAAATCTTACATTTGAGTTATGACCACATTCACAATGTTTCATGTACAGCCTACTATAATGAAATTTTTAGATTGAACATGTGAATAAACTAAATATAGAAACATATTAAGAAATGACTTCAAGTATTGCAATACTGCCATGCTGTGCTGGGACCTGGCAACTGATAAAACGCATAAGGCATTTTTAACAAAGGCTTTATGCAGCCATTCCCTTATCAGTTACTTACATCCTTTCTTCTTCTAAAATGAATTTAAGACAGCTTATCATAAGAACCGATATTCAATTAGAAAAATAAAATAAGGAAAAATCCAAGCCACAGTAGTGTAGGCAGCAGGGAGCTGTTGGAAGAGGCTGAGGGGTCAATAGCCAATCACCTTGAATACATCCAATATTCTCATGAGCCCATCCATGATCCTGGTTTGCCAGAGGCTAGGAAAGGATTAAAGTATGGAAAGACTATGTCAGGGATTGGTCTCTCTCTTTATTTTTTCAATAAAAATAAAAATATAAAAATTGAAAAAATTTAAAAAGTAGGAATAGCGCAGTGAAGTGCACACAGTAAGATAAGATTGACTCAGAGACTATGAAGAAAATATAGAAAGCTCATAGAGGAGAAATTGTTGAACTAATAACTTTAGGCTAAATGTATAAAACCACACATGTAATTCAGGACCTTCTGGTAAAGTGCAAAAAGGGAACCAGACCCTTTTTTTATGCTTTCCATTGACTATTTGTAGGAAATATACCTGTTTCTTAAGCAAAGGCATTCCTAGTACTCACTTGTTCTTCATTTATTTCTTCCATGAACAAGAGAGACAGAGAGGCAGGTACCTGTAACAGGGTCCTTACATCACAATCCACACCCAGAATAGTCAGCAGAGATCATGGTCAAATGTGTGTCCAGTGTACTCAGTGAAATCTCTGGGGGGCAGAACATTTCCATGTAGCCGGCTCTGTAGAGAGTCATGTTTTACTGTTGTACTACTGCCCAGAACCCTATTACTCACTTTTAAGGAAAATCTGTTCCATGATGTTCACATAAAAAAAATAAATAAATAAATAAGCCAAAATTACAGATTTATAATAGCAGTCATATAAAATAAATAGACATAGACATAGTGTTTATATTGGCATCACATTAAACTCCAAAGGCAAAGGGAAAAAAGAAAAAAGAAAGCAATAGCTGTGGAAACTGAACAAAAGACACATGCTATAGTTAGAATGTGTCTCCCCAAATTCATGGGTTAGCAACTCAATCCTCATTACAACAGTGCTGAGGGGTGGGGCCTTTAAGAGTTGAACAGTTATAAAAAATAATGAGACTCTGATTTGATATGAAGTGGACGAATATGGAAGACTTAATGCTAAGCTAAGCAAGTCAGACTAGGAAAGACAGACTGTATATCCCCGCTCAATATTTAACGAATGACTGCTCTCTTCAGCAGACACAGGAAGATTGGAAGGTATAATAGCAGGGAGGGTGACCGTAGATACTAGAGAGATTAAGAATAGAGGTAACAGAGAGACAGAAAGCGAGAAATCACCCCCCAGGGGGATGGCCACACGGCAATCCCTTCTCCTCCGTTCTCCTTTAAGGACTTTTGGCACATACACCCATGAACCTGACGTGAGTTTAAGCCACCGGGTCTGGGACGTGAACTGCGGTCGACTACATGGGAGTCCAGTGACATAGCCATTATGCTAACTGCTGGTCTCTAAAAATCTCTCTTTAAATAAAAGAGATGTATAGTGATAAATGTAAGTAATAAATATATATTTAAAAAGAGAGAGAAAGAAATGAATCTGCAAAAGGCTACAAAAAAAAGGGGGGGGAATAGCTTAATGTCATTATTGTGGCAGTGGGTAAGTTACTGGGGGAGTGAGTTCTTCATTAAAGGATAAGCTCAGCTACCTTCCCAACTCTTTTCATAGTGCTTTTTTGACCTTTCACCTTCTGCCAGAGGATGACAAAGTAATCCTCACCAGATGTCAACACTTTTATAGTGACTGTCTCAGACTCCACAACTCTGAGAAATAAATTTCTTTCCTTTATAAATTACCTAGTCTATAGAATTAGATTATAGTAACACAAAATGGACTAAGCATATTTTTAGGAGTTAATTTTGTAACTATAAGTGTTAGAAAGACACCTATACTTTTCATCAGTAGTGCTATTTTTTTAAGGTTTAAAGGATTAATATTCTTAATATGTGATGTTAAAGTACATCAGCAAAATTTAAAAGCTGTATTAAATCATATAGTTTAACAATACTTTGTGTTCAGAGTAGAAATAGACTATACAAATCATAAATAGTATGTGTATGTGTGTTTGAGTGTATATATATATATATATATACACACACACATATATATGTGTGT
>NW_006160059.1:817152-838577 GCF_000334495.1 Tupaia belangeri chinensis
TATATATATATATATATATACACACACACACATATATATGTGTGTATATGTATATATATGTATATATTTTGTTATACAGATAAGTAAGCAGATAGATGGGAATATATATATTAGATATATAAGACATTTCGGTATTTTAGCCATTATAGTTACAAAGCATTAAGTTAAAATCCCATAAAATGCATGATTGGAAAGCAGTAAAAATCTACTCAATGGAGTCTTACTGTTAAAATGTAAAGTATTTTTAAATTTGGACTAGATTATAATGTAGCACTTACATAAAAGATGATGAATAGTCAATCATTTATTTTGATTAGCACTATCACACCAAATATCAAATGATGCTGAGTAGATAGGACCTTTTCAGTGTTGCCAGATGTTTTTATCAGTGTTTATTCTTTTCCATATACTTTAATGTGAGATCATATGTTAATATGCAGCTGGAGTATACTACCTTTAAAACCCAACAAGTCTGTTTCCAGCTGATGGGGCATTTACTGGAGTCCTAATTACCAACTGCCGGAAAATAAAGTATGAAGTAACACTCCAAAAAAAAAAAAAATTTAGGGATCAGCAGTTAGTGTAATGGCTATGTCGCTGGACTCCCATGTAGTCAACCATGGTTTGAGTCCTGGACCCAGTGGCTTAAACTCACGCCAGGCACGTGTGTGTACATGCCCAAGATCCTGAGAGGAGAATGGAGAAGGAATTGAGTGGTGGCCATCCCCCCTGGGGGGTGATTTCTTGCTTTCTGTCTCTCTGTCTCTCTCTGTCTTTCTGGCAAGCCCATGAGCCCTATAGCAAATACCTCTCCAAAAAGAGAAAAAAAAGAAATTTACACAAAGTCTATTTATTTCTACATTTGAGACAGCCATTGTTCATTTGTACATTGTTTCTTTTTGCTTGTTATGAATTATTTAGTCTCTTATTTAGTATTCAAGCTCAGTGACCCTGAATATATCAATTATATCAAAAAAGTAAAGAATATAATTGACAGAAAAAGTACCAAACTGATTTTTTTTTTTAATAGGAAACTAAGTTCAGTTTTGGGAGGATAAAAATCAAGTGAAAGATAAGAATAGATCTGGGAGGATGAGCCCTTAGAAAGTTTGTTGCATTTAACAGTAATTACTACACACAGTGAATTACTTTCACTAGTTTTTCACTAATAATAAGATGAAATTCAACTTTTTCAGACTACCTAAGCATATACAGACTAAATGTTACTTATAAATTCAATGTACCGGGACAAGAAGTTGGTGTAATGGCTATGTCACTGGACTCTCATGTAGTCGACCGCAATCCGAGTCCCAGACCAGTGGCTTAAACTCTCACCAGACCCGTGTGCTTGCATGCCCAAGAACCCGAGAGGAGAATGGAGGAGAAGGGATTGCAGTGTGGCCATGCCTCTGGGGAATGATTTTTCACTTTCTGTCTCTCTTTTTCTCTCTGTGTTTCTGGCAAGTGCACACACCTTATAGCAAAAACCTCTTTAGAAAAAATAAATTCAATTTACCAAGAAAAAATAACCTTTTCTGATTCTATTTTTTCTATTATTATGACCCATGTAATGATCTATATGCCCAATCACATTCTTTTTCTAAAGAAGAAGGAAAAAAATGACATTATTGACTCTTCTATTTATCTAGGTAGTCATCTTTAAGTGCTCTTAATGTGGGATCCCATTATTGTATAAAGTTCTTTCACTTCAGCCCAGAGGATTTTCTGTAGTGCTTCATATATATATATAATAGGGTTACTAATAGAAAATTCTATGTTCTTCGCTTATTTGGAAATGCCTTAATTTTTTCTTAACTTTCATAAGATAATTTTGCTGGATATAGAACCATTGTTGGTAATCTTGTTTTTATGACCTTCTTGGGGTAATATTTTAATTGTGCTTTCTAATTTACATGTAATAATTAAATATATTTGTGGGATACACTGTAATTTTCAAAACATGTATATATGTGTAATGATTAAATTATGGCAATAAAAACATATCCACTGTCTCCAACATTTATCTTGCTTTCTGTAGCACATCTTCGAAATCTATTCTTATTATTTTGAAAAAATATATTGAATTGCTACCATCACTATTGTGTCTTTATTGTACTCTACAACTCATTCCCCCTGTAGCCATCAACCACAGTCTCTCCACTCACCTCCTCTTCCCAGCTTCTGGTATCCACCATTACACTCTTCTATGCAATTAAAACTTTTAGCTTCTCTTAGTGAGTGAAGATTTATAGTATTGTCTTTCAGTACGTGGTTTATTTCATTTAACATTATTTTATCCAGAGTCATCTATTTTGCCTCAAATGACAATGACTTATCCTGCTCTATGGGTGGATAGTATTCTATTATGTACATATACCACATTTGCTTTATTTATGCATCAGTTTGGGGGCACTAAGATTGATTGCATCTCTTAACTGTTGAGAATAGTGTTGCAACAAAAAGGAGTTGAGTGCCTTTCAGGAAAGGTTCAGTATTTTGGTTGTTAAAATTGCTCCAAGGGACATTGGCTTATCCTTTTGTATTGGTATTCAAATAACTTAAATAAATTTAAATAGTCACTATTCTCAGGAAGTTAATAGTTAAGCACTTGTCCTTCCAGCTATAGTCTTGATTTTAGTTAGTTGATGCATGGAAAGATTCACTTATGTGTAGCCAAAACTTTGGTTTTCCAAAACTTATTTATTTATTTATGTAGAGAGATTTTTTTTTCTATAGGGCATGTATACCTGCTGGAGAGTCAGAGAGAGACAAAGAGACAGAAATCAAGAAATCACCCCCCAGGGAGGATGTCAATGCAGCAATTCCTTCTCCATTCTCTTCTCAGAATTTTGGACAGGCATGCATACACACCTGGTGTGAGTTTTAAGCTATCAACTCCAGGACTTGAACCATGGTTGACTACATGTCAATACAGTGACATTTATTGAAACACACACACACACACACACACACACACACACACACACACACGGGTCAGGAAACACCTTCAGTACAAAGCCTCAGAAACAGTTCTAACAAATGCACATGAAGACATTTTTCTTCCCACTGAGTTCTCTTCCTCAGTTACCTATCTTATGAACTCTGATGAGGAGAAAAATCATCAAAAAAAAAAAGAAAAGATACAGTATAGTAAGGTACATTTTTATTCCTTTGTTTTGGTGAGTTTTGGTTTGGTATTCCTTTCTTTTTATAGCACAAATTGATGACTTGGTTTAATTGGATTAGAAAAAATAACTTCAGTCCTGTTTTTCAATTGTGACTTCATTTGAAACTGAGATAAATAGAAGATTAGTTGAGCAGACCAGCAGCCTGAAAATCTCTTTGTATGTTAATTTAATAATGAATCAAAGAACCAGGCTCCTGCTAACACTATCTTCCCTATTGTGTAGCATTATCAAAGATGTGCAGCAGATTGCAACAGTCATTGCCTGGAATGTGTAAGGAACCATGCACTTTTCCCCAGACAGAAACACATTTTTCTTCAGGACTCAATTATTACTGTTGTCAGATGAACCATTCCAACTAGTAATGGGGGAAGCAATTTGAAAACATTTTATCTACCCAGAATCTTAGAACTTTAAAGAGAAACAAATGATAATTTTGTTGATTTGTAAATTATATAAGGCCAAATGAGAATAAAACTTGTCTAACAGGGTTTGGGGGAGAATGAAATAAATGTGTACATAAGAAATAAGTAACAGAGTAATTAATATGTAGGTAGGAACTTAATGAATCGTTACTGCTTCTTTTGTTCTTTTATAGATACACTTTTAGAATTCTTACATAGATTGATAATTGCTCATGTCCCCATCTTCTAAATCCTGGGAGCAAAAACCTTATTAATCTATTTTTGTTTTCCCCATATCTATTTTGGTATTTAACTATAATATGTTAACTATTCTTTCAATAAATCAGTTAAATGTAAATAAAAACCCTTCCACTGTATAAAATCTGTTGCTCACAAATTATGCTTTAAATAAAGTTGATAATTTAGAAGTAAACTAAGGTACACACATATAAAATATTGCCTTCAGCTCAGACAACTTCTCAGAGTGGCAGTATTTAAATTATTTCCTGGTCTATTCCATAATATATTATCTTTGGTGTGCTTAGACATCAGACAATGTAGCATATCATTTAATATAAACTGACTAAACTGGAATCCCACATTCTGTGTTAATGAGTTCTAGGAATGTAAATGCAAATTCATCTAGTATAAATGTATAGATTGACCTAGCCATTAATAGTAAGACAAGATTTTGCCTTTTAATAATCTCCTACTGATATGTACAAAATAATGACATAAAAAAGCCTAAACATACTTGTTGATGATAACGTGTATAATATTCCCAACTGGAATGGTCTGAAGTATATTTCATGTTGGGTAGATTCTCTTTGGAAGCCAAATGATATATAACAATTAAATGTTATATATCACTATATAATAATAATAATAATAATAATAAAATTTAAAGAAAATGCCTAAGGACAGTTTTTCATGCTTCACAAAATTATTTATACTCATTACCCAAATACATAGTCACCAATCCTTCTTTTTTCTACAAAACATAAGCCAGTGGTCTCACTAAATATATAATTCCACTACTGATTTCTTAGAATGTGTTGCTTTTTAAAATCAAAATGTCCACTATTAAAGTGTAGACATGATTTGAAAATGCTGTGCTCAACAATAGAACATTGGAGACCATTAACTATTCTGAAAAAAAGGAAGGAGAAAAAGCTTGGAAACAGCTCAGAGTCTTACAGCAGGTATAGACAGATTACGCCACTCTGACACCCGCTCATCATATAAAAAGCTTAAGTTACAGTAAGATTTATTTATTGAAATATTAACTCCCACATTGACAGATTATAATCAGTTGTTACACAGCATGACAGCACCTTCAACAGTTAGGATTAAGGTTAGAGACTTTATATACAATATCACATGCCAAACAATCTCCCTGTTGTAAACAACTCCCTGTTTGGCATTGATTACTTCATAATTTAGTAAGAAAACCATTTGCACATTTCAATAATATACCACCTGCAGAAAAGCAATGTGCCTGAAATATATAACCTGTAAATATACAATGTCAGAAATATTAGCACTCAGGGTTTAACTGGTGGCAAAATAGTTATGTTACATAATGAGTTCAATGAATGATTGGAGAATTATTCTGCTGCAGAAAGGGCAAACAAACACAAGGGCCTTCAAATGTAGACCATGTCATCTGTATTAAAAATCCTAAACAGACCTTGAAACTCAACAACAGTACTTGGTTGAATTTTTTTTTTATAGTTTAATAATGGCACAAATACCTAACCATAGGTTAATTTATCAAACCAAAGTAAAGTAAAATAAGCATGACCCTGACATATGTACAATCATCAGATTCTAGAAAAGATATCTTGTCACAGGACATGGCAGTGGCTGTAGCTCCCAGAACGAAAATTACTCTCCTAGAATATGTCCTTTCCTTTAATAAAGTTTACTTTTTTATTTCTTCTATGAAATAAAGAGGCAGAGCCAGAGAGAGAAAAGTACCATGAACAAATTCCCCATGACCCAATCTACCTGTAGCTCAGCCAGCCTTGTATCCCAGGTGCACACATGGCCAGTGTGTATACAATGGCTCCAAGATGCAATCTGGGGACCTTCCTGTGTGCATCTGGTTACATTAATATTTGGCCCCTTGGATATTTTTCATTGATTCTATGACTTTCTGTATTTTCTCTTTTAGAATAGTATGAAATTACCCAAAACATTGCTTTAATTGTAAAGTATTACTTATGTATCAAATTTTTGAGAAGCCTCAATCTCTTAGAGGTGTTGACAGAGTTTGTGACAGAGCTCTTAGAAGAAGCTATTAAATGTCAATTATGTTAACCTGGCCCCTTGAAATGAGGTTTCTGCTAAAGGGCCAGCAAAGAGTTCAAAGCAAAGGAAGAAGCAAGGAACAAGGAATTTATAAAGGATAGCTTCTACATATAAACTAGAGAACAATAGAGATCAGAAAAAAACTAGATGAGGAATCAGTCATATCAACATGGCTGCCTACTAAACAGGTTGACCTGATAGTCTTCTCTGGCTGCTGTACTAAGAGTCATCACATATTCTTGCATTTATATCATGAAACAATTTTTTGGAGTAGTAATCACTTTTCTACACCTTTAGTTTTTCACTAGACTCAGTAATAAAGCCACCATATTCTCTGGCATATGGAAAGGTTATGTAATCAAACAAAAATGACCAAATTTTTATGCATAAGAAAGTTTTTTGCTTTGATTCTAGTGGATGAAAATGATTTACAAGCACACATGCAGGGAGTATTTAGAATCAGGAAAGAGCCTCAGAACGTGTTCAGTTTGACCATAATGATAAAATTCTTTTTTTTTAATGAAAGTTTACTTATTTATTTATTTCATGAAAGAAATACAGAGAGAAAGACAGATAATCTCCAACAGGGACAGAGTCTATGCCACAAACCACATGCAGCCTCAGTCAGCCAGAATACAAGGCTCTCATAAGGGTGCCTAAAGTATGCAGGGAGACTGCTGGACATGAACTTGGACCTTCCCAAATGGCCGCGGAGTTACTGAGTGTTGTGCTACCATTATTGAATGTTTAGCCCCCATGGCTGCAGGAGAGAAGAGTCCATCTAAAGAATGCTTTAAGTAGAGTTTGTCCCAAAAAATAATTGGAAGCAAAGAAGTATGTGCAACACCAGCTAGAAAAATCCTTCTGTTATTCTTCAGAATGTACTAAGTGACAAAAAAAATACATTGATGGGGACCAGTAGGTGGCGGTGGCAGGTAAGGTGCTGGACATTCCCACATGGCAGACCACGGTTTGAGTACCAGACCTGTTGGCTTGCTTTCTCCCTCTTTCTCACTCTCTCTGGTCAAATTAAAATAAATGAATGAATAAATAAAATTAAATAAATAATTATTTAAAAATACATTGAATTGACACAAAAATGAAAAGTTATTTACTGATGATAATGTATATGGCAATGTCTTTGTCCTAATTGATATGCACTGTATTCATGCTGGGAAAAGCCATGTCATACACTGTAAAAAAATAAAGTGAATAAATGTAAATAATAAATTTAATAAACGTAAAAATAATAATAATAATAATAATAAAGAATGTAATAAGTGCTTTCTTGAGCCCATAATACTATATCATACACTAAAGATACAGAAAAGAACTCAAAATAAAAATAAGACATGATTTCTTTGTTTTTGGAGAGATTTTTGCTATAGGTGGATGGCCCAGGGTGGATGGCCACGTCGCAATCCCTTCTCCTCCATTCTCCTCTCGGGATCTTGGGCATGTACGCACAAGTGCCCAGCATGAGTTTAAGCCACCAGGTCCGGGACTTGAACCGCAATTAACTACGTGGGAGTCCAGCGACATAGCCACTACTCTAACTGCTGTTCCCATAAGACATGATTTTTTAACCCGGATTTATCAGGACCACTAAAAATAAGCAACTATTTTGACAACTATATGCCTCTTAGAAATTGAGACTACTTAGCGAGATTATACATAAATACATAAAGAGATTATACATAAATGGAACTTTGTGTATGTGCCTTAGCAATTTCTATTTTCACTTGATAATGAGTGTCTGTTGAAATAGTCTTTTATAAAATCTGAAGTATTCTCTTAAGAGATCCTCTGATTCTGAACTGTCAACCTTTTCAGTTTGTTTTTTACTTACTTATTTTAACAACTGCTTTTACTACAGGTTGATAAAACCATACAGAACGTTTACTAACAACTTCTACTTATTTTACTAAAGAAAGAATTGAAAAAAATGATACGCTATCTAGAAATTCACTAACAATAATCTTTATAGTTGATGCATTTTCTAATAGTCAAAATTTAGATGAATTACAGAGTATGATTTTTTTTATTATTTTAGGTAGCAGAAATACATTTATAAATGAATATGTGGCATTTCCATACACTATGAGGATAAATTATAAAAATTCAAATCAATTAATATTGATAATAATTTTTGAATAAATTTTGCTCTAAAGTTTTATTTTTTTTTTTTTTTTAGAGACAGATTTCTGCTTTAGGGTGTGCCAGATACAGAGAAACAGAAAGTAAAAAAATCACCCCCAATAGGGGATGGCCACACCATAATCCCTTCTCCTCCATTCTCCTTTTGGGATCTTGGACATGCACCAAATGCACTCGGCATGAGTTTTTAAGACACCAGGTTCGGGACTCAAAACTGCAGTCAGCTGCATGGTGGGTAAACAACATAACCATTATGCCATCTGCTGGTCCCAAAGGTTTTAATTTTTTAAATCAATAATCTTGGCTTACATTTAAAGTCTCTTACAGAATTATCAGATAATAACATTTTAAAATAGTGCTACTTTTAAAATCAAATATTACTAATATTTCTGGATCAAAGGACACCAAATATTATGAGCAAATATATAAAGAGTTGATTTATAAAATATTTTCCAGAGAAGAAGGGAAAAATGTGCTTAAAAGTCTAATTTAAACAATATGTTTTATATCTTCTGGCTTTACTATTCTCCTTTTGTTCTCTGCCATAAAGATCCATTTTACTGCATGGTTTCTTATGTTATATGCTTCCACCGAAGCGTGGATGTTTCACACTTGGATATAAATCAAACTGTTAAAAGTTGTTTTTGTGATTAAAATGAAGTTCTTTTGTCCTCATTCCTAAACTTGTTCCCAGAGAGTAGAACTATCAGAATCATAGCCTTGGAGTAGACGAGAGAGCAGACACTACAGCTGTGTCTATCACAGAAGAGAAGGTAGAAAGCAAATGTGTACAGGTGGTCTTTCCTTTGTGACACAGCATTTAAGTGTCGGAACACAGACTGACCCAAAGGATTTCCGGTATCAGAAATCTAGTATCAGATTTCTGGTTTTCACATGCCACAGTATTTAAAAACCTGTGGAAATTTTACCAGATAACGGAGTGAGAACAATGTTGCAGTGACCTGAAAATCAGTTCCCTAAACTCATCCACCATGGAGTCTGCTTCCACATATAGATTTTGGATAGTCAGAGTATCTTGTTTTCTTTGGTGGTGGACATAGCTTGATGAAAGTGGACACTTAAGGAAATATAGGTCCCCTCCTCCAATCTAACTGGTAAGTCTTTATCCGCTTCTGCGAATGATCAGTTGTGTCAGAGATAAACATCACTCACACACACATATTAATATCCATCCATTCCATTTCCTGTGGCAATGACAGGAGAGGGACACAAACATGAGTAATAGATGGCTGAAGGAAAGAAAACAATTTCTAAAGGGAAACACTATCCTATTTAAGCAGCCACAAAAGGTTTTTTTCCTGTCCAACCACTCTCTTCCTTAGGCAAGAGAACTCTACATTTTCTGAAAACTTATCTAACCCCACCTCACTCCCACCAAACTCATACTCCATGCATTTAATGCCTAGGTAGTGTGACTCCCAACTCCAAAAACAGATGTGTTACCCAGGCAATGGACACTGTGGTTAGTTCAGAAGTGTGCACATACCCCCTGTAGACTGAAGAGATAAGCCCCAAGATCATTTATGGGTCTTTTAAGAAGGATGTACTGTCTTTCCATTGAGTATGCTGAACTGTAGGAAGTCCATGTGAAAATGTTGCTAAATATCTTTTCATTAGGGACAGCAGGTGGCATAGTGACTATGGCTCTCGACTCACACATGGCCAATCACAGTTCGAGTCCTGAACCTGGTGGCTTGAAAATCACACTGGGAACATGTGCTTCTGTGCCCAAAATCCCAGGTGAATAGAGAAGAAGGAACTAGGATATGGCCATGCACCCTGGGGTGGGGGGAAGACAGGGGGTGACTTTTCACTTTCCCTCTCACAGGATGAGGATAGGCCATCACCCTGTCTGCAGCAGACATTCCCTCTGTCTCTCTCCCTGTCTCTCTCCCCTGAGTGCATATGCCCTGTGGCAAAAACCTTAAAAAAATCTTTTCACCGTAAAGAGAGAGCGAGTGAGCCTGACTGAAAATAAACCAAACAGAAAAGCAGAACTGAAAGATGGAGAGAAACTGTTCTGACAGCACAAAAGAGCCTACTGCAGATGTGAAGCAAGATCTACTTTGGGGTTTTTATGTTTCACAAGTCAGTGAATTTATTCTCTCTCCCTCTCTCTCTCTCTCTCTCTGTCTCTGTTCCTGTCTCTCTCTCCAACTTTTATTTAAACATCTGTCACCTGCAACTAAAATGGTTTGGACAAAAATATTTTTCCTAGATACTTAATTCAATAAACAAGAAGTGACTCAGGCTTCAGAGATATTTTTGCCCTAAGTATAGTTGTTTAAGAAAATGCCAGAGAAAACACACTTGTATCAGTTCATCAAAGATCCATGCTATTTGACAATCTACAATTAGAATTTGACCCTTCTAAAAATATACCATGTGACATGGAATTTCAAATAAACTATGACAGTTTACATTTCAGGAAACAAGATTAGAAGAAAAAAATAGAAAGAAAGAAAAGAAAACTCCTAGAAGAACAAACCAGTTAAAAATTAATTTGACATTGAAAGTCAGCATGTGATTTTATTAAACAAAAGATCAAAACAACAAAGAGAAAAATCAAAACTGCAATGCTGTCTCAGTAGTTCATTGCTCTGGCTCACTATCAAACACAATTATTTGCTCTCAGAGAAAATCAACTGCATGATTTAAAAAGAAAAACTAAATTGTGAAAAGATGTACGTATATATGCATTGCTTATAACTGAACGGAGGCACAAAAATTTGTCTATCAATTTATTTTTTGAATTTTTAATGTATTTTTTAAATTATTAAAAATTTACATTTAGTCACTGTGGATCTTTACAGTGTAAAACATGTCTTTTCCCAACAGACAACCCTCAGAGTTGGAGAATATATTTGCAAACTATGCCTCAGATAAGAAACTGATCATCAGCATACACAAGGAACTCAAACAGCTTACTCACAAGAAAATAATCAATCCAATTAAAAAACAGGCAAAGAAGCTGGAAAAACAACTCTCCAAGGAAGACATACAAAGGGTCAAAAAACATATGAAAACATGTCTATCAATTTAAATGTAATCACTGTATTCTCTCTGGTCCTCACCCTCTTATCTGTTAACCATCAGCTATAGTAACAGGGAAATGTCTTGAACAAAAGCAGAAGAAAAGGCAAGATGTTTTGTTTTTAGCTAATGGAAATCTGAGGCTAGGCCATCACCCTGTCTGCAGCAGACATTCAACAACTCTTTTGCTTCTGGCCTGAGCACTAACCCAAAGTCACCGTGTGTAAATCTGAAAAGTAATAAACAAAAATCACGAAAGAAGACAGTCCTTGTTTTCTTTTAGCCATTCTTTCAAGACGCTTCACCTTTCCACTCTGCCTAAGAACATCTCTCACTCTTACAGAGCCTTCTTATTTTGTGACATCTGGGCCTACAGTTAGTCACATAAAACTAGCTAACAGAATCATAAACATTAGGACATAGGTTTGTAAGTGACACTTCCCAAAGCCCAGGTTTCCACATACTTATCACAAGGGCTACTGTAAAAATAAAATAAAGGTGACATTGAAAGAAACTAAGCTATCCCCCCAGCTTTAGAAATGTTCCATTTTCATCTAATTTAAATCAAGAGGCTCTGCTGGAAGTTTAATTTGGAAACAAAAGAAGTTTGAGAAAGGCGATTCTGCTATAGTTGCCATAAAGTGATAAACCACTATACTTAAGGAGCACAAAATACTACATTACACTGGTTCACCATGTTTTAAGAGCAGAAACTATTTTCATCTAAAAAAATTCATTTTTCATGGTGAAATCCCAACATTATTGAACTGAAAAAAAATAGTTGATCCCTCTTATACTCATTTACTTCTCTCCCATCCCTTCTCCTTTTATTTCCTAAAACCCACCCTTGCATTCTCTTTTTCTTTTTTTTTCTTTTTCATTCTTTATTCTGAATCTGTCTCTTTTCCCCTCTCCATTTGTTTTTCTTTTGGTTTTCTGTTCTTTCAATTTTCTATGTTTCCTTCTTATTTTATTATTTTTATTTTTTGAGAGGATTTTTGCTAGCTATAGGGCACGTGCGCTCGCCAGAAAGACAGAGAGAGACAGGGAGACAGAAAGCGAGAAATCTCCCCTTAGGGGGGATGGCCATGCCACAACCCCTTCTCCTCCATTCTCCTCTCAGGATCTTGGGCACACAGGCACACGCGCCCAGTGTGAGTCTAAGCCTCCAGGTTTGGGCCTCAAGCCACGGTCGATTACATGGGAGTCCAGCGACATAGCCATTAAGCCAACTGCTAGTCCCTCTTTCTTAGTATCTTTAAAAGTATTATTACATTGATTTTGGTCATCATTATAAAGATGTGCTTAGTCTCCTATTATTGTTGGGAGAGCAGTTTGTCTCCCAAAGTTTTATGTTTTGGAATTTGATTCCCAGTGCAATGGTCTTGCAATGTGGCACATCTGTAAGAATTCAGGCCTGGTGGGCAGTGATTGGATCACAGAGGCAACACTAATGAGTGAATTAATGATGTCTCCAGAGACCCAGTGAGTTGTAGTGCTCAAGAAAAGGGGTTTACTCTCTTGGGAACTGGTTATTAAAGAAAGATAGTTGCCTTTAGTTCTTTCTCTCCCCCTTCCCCTCACCACATGGACTTGCCATCCTTTTAACATCGGTTAGACAAATAAATATCTATTTTTTATAAATCACCCAGTCTCAAGTAATTCTGAAAGTCACACAATAGTTGGCTCATAAGGTTTATAAAACCGCAAAAAGAGCTAATGATATGGCAACTTTCTTTTTCTGAGAGTATTTCAACAAAAACGAGTAATAATAGCTTAGATTAAAAATATTTTGGTTCTGTGTCTTGGACTTTTGCAACTGCTTTTCCCTGTTTCACTCCATTTTTCTTATCATTACTTGAGTGAGGTACCCAAAATGAAACTGGATGCTTTTACTACCCTACCTGAAAATTCTTATTAGCTTCACATATTTTATAATAAAAAATGTCTGAAATACTCAGATATTTAAGGTCTATTACCTTGGTCTTAGCTACATCACGCTCTGCCACCAATAACACATTCTGATGACCTATACATCATAAAAGATTAAAATTATCTTTGATACCTGAAAATATGTTTTAGACAATATTTTAGCTATAGGAAGCATGCACTGGCTAGAGAGGCAGAGAGCTATACAGAAAGAAACCAACTCTCAGGGGGGATGGCCATTCCCCAATCCCTTCTCCTTCATTCTCATCTCCGGATTTTGGGCATGCATACACAAGGGCCTGGCATGAGTTTTAAACTGCTGGGCTCAGGACTTGAACTACAGTTGGTCATGTGGGAATCTAGTGACATAACTATTATGCCATTTCTTGGTCCCAGATACCTGAAAATATTTTTACAATATCAATAGTTTCTGTCAGAATATAATTTTCCTTCATTTTATACTAGCTTAAAAGACAACACTAATGCAACATATATAAAAATAAACAGAATTACATAAAAACCTAAGTGCTAACTCCTGAACATACATCTAATTTTACCAAATTACTATAGAAAGTCCTTTCTTTTTTAAATATTTAAGAAAAATTTAATTAAATATTGGTATTGTCAATAGGGTAGACAAATTACCTAGATAATATCAAATATTTTTTTAAAAAATATATAATATTCATTTAAAAGGTTTCATTTGCAAAAAATATAAAGTTGGGACCAGGAGATGTCATAATGGTTATGTCACTGGACTCCCACATGGCCAACCATGGTTTGAGTCCCAGAGGCTGGTGACTTGAAACTCACGCTGGATACATATGTGAACATGCCCAAAATCCCAAGAAAAGAATGGAGGAGAAGGGATTATGGCATGACAATCCCCCCTGGGGGGGTTATTTCTTGCTTTCTGTCTCTGACTCTCTCTGACAAGCTCATATGCCCTATAATAAAAATCTCTCTAAAAAGGCAGAACAAAAGAAAAAAAATATTAACTTTAGACACTATAGAGAAACCTGTATACATATCTCATCTATAAAGAAGTATAATTAAAAGAGACCCTACGGTAAATTTGAACAAAAACAATAATGTATTTTTATGCTCAGGAAAAAATATTAATACTATATTAATGATGGGCTCCAATAATATGTATTTTCACACTTTCCTCTGTTGTCATCAAATTTCCTGCCTATTTTATCTAAGACAGAGGTGGAGTTCCAGACATAACTTTAGTTCAGATTGCTCAATGATAGTTTTTTGAATACAGAAATTATCTTGAAGCAGCAGAGCAATTTTTAGTAGCTAAGCAAATGAAAGGTTTAAAATAAAGTCTTTTGTGAAACTGGAACAAATGAGTCAACCTGTGGCATGGTGGTTAATGTGGCTGACTCTCACGTGAGTGACTGAGGGGTTTGTCCAGCATAGTGGCTTGAAAAGCATCACTTACATGTATGCATATGCCCGAATTTTCAACAGGAGAGAGCAACGATGGGAAGGGATTACAGCATGACCATTTCCTCATGGGGATGCTTTCTCATTACCTGTCTTCCACTCTAATGGATATTCATGCCTTCTGGCAAATTGTAAAACAAACGAACAAACAAAAACTATGACAGAGAATGCATCTATGCCTGAATTTACTAGTGTATTTCTATTTATTTATTTTTTAAATGGCTATAGGGTGTGTGTGCTTGCTGGAGAGAGACAGAGACAGATAAACAGAGAAAACATCCCCCAGCTGGATGGCCACATTACCTTCCTTTTTGCCTCTATTCTCCTCTTAGGATTTTGGACACTCACATGCACATGAACCTGGTGTATTTTTCAAGCCACAGTGTTCAGGACTCAAATCTCATAATTGACAATGGGTGATTCAGCTGTCAACCACCACCCATTGCTGGTCCATGGGTGAATTTCTTGCCCAGTCATTCTTCATCTCTAGAAAAAAATAGCCACCAAGCTTCCTTCTCCACCCGGCATATTTGTGATGCTTGTTTCTACCTGGGGTATTGAAACACTTTCAGGGTAGCCCTTTGATCTATGTTCAAAAGTGGAAAACTTCTGATCACAAATTTAAAACTGTTTGCCAATTTAGAGCTGTGACTAGAGTGATGCAAACTTTTGACATTTGGCAGTACCCAAGGTAATTCTCCTTTACTTTAGCGTGAAACATTCAAATTTCCAAGGATGAACAGGGTGCACAGCAGTCAGGAAAGGAACTAAACAATTCAAGAATGGGAAAGAACGTCTCTATTCTAGGAAAATATTACTCATTCTACTTACCTGGTAGAATACTCAGATGATGTCCTGATGCTGCAAGTTTGCCAACAAGGAAGGGACATGAGCGCAGCTACTCTCTGCTTGCATAAAGAACAAAAATATCCTCTACTTCCTGTATCTTCCATAAGTAGCAAGTAGAGGTCTTTCTAAGGAATGTGTGGGTTTGAGCCTGCAAATAGGTCAAATAAAATGGTGTGTTTCAATACAAACTATCATTTGACTTCATTTAACTATTATTCTCTATTTGTGTGAGAAAATAATTTCCCTTTTTACTCTTTAGAGCATTTTATTTTACCCCAAACTACTAACTTTGGGGGTAAAATAGGAATTTTAAGAATCTATAGGGACCTATTTCTTATTTTAAACATCTTTATTTTCAGTTTGCTGATAAGATCCAGTTGATATTTTTCTCTATATATAAAAAGTTTATTTTTTTTCCATACAGAAACTTTTAGATTAAAAATAGTGGCCCAGTCTCACTTGAAGGGATGGTTTCCTCTACAGACCAGCCATAACAGTGAGCTATTTCACTGATTCCAAGGACCGATGGCCTGTGCTCTGCAGTACTTAGAGCTATTTGTACGTGTATAGATGCACTTTGTTTGCACAAAGAGACAGGCTGGTGAGTCTCTTTAATATATTAAGTGCTAAAGCCTATACGAAGATATAGTATGTAATTCTATTTTATTGCACAGGCAAGGAAGAGAGAAGAAAATTTTGTTTAACCACTCGACCTCTTGCAGAATTTATCTCCTGTGATAAGATAAATTAAGTGTTCTCTGTTTTTCTTCAGTTTCATTTCCTTTGCTTCTGATAGTGTTTCAACTTAACTTTCATTATATGAACTTTCACAAAAACCATTTTGGAAATCAATGGTGGAGAAATATGAGAAAGGAGATAGGGCTCAGCTCTGAATGCTCTCCAGTTTCAGGGAAAGGGGCAAATAGACACTTCCTAGAGTAACACAAATACTTGTGCTCAAGAATGTCTTAAGATCAAGCCAACTGCAAGAGACCTCAACATCACTCAAGACTATATCTTAGGCAAGTAATAACCATTTCAACTATTGTGTTAACTCAGTCTTAGTAAGTTTAGAAAATAGTTTGGATTCTGGATTCCCTACAATAGCACACTCCCTGCATATTTTGAATGAAACTCTGAATTTCTCCATAATTTAGCTGGTAGCTATGGTCCTCAACAGCCATGAGAAACCCGGGCAAAACAGCACCAACAAGGGATCCATCTGCAGGAGCCATTTCTAGGTGGCTTTACTATCAGGGATTGGATCTTGGCAGGGCTTCAATGACACAATCACAGTATGAAAGCTTAAGAGTTTTAGTACTTACAAACTTTCAGGAGGACAGGAACATGGTACATTTAGAGGTCATGCATATAGGTCAGGGAGGACAAGCATGGAGAGAGAGAAGAAATCTGTGGGACAATGCCTTTTGTGAATCCAGGGCATTACCCAAACAGCTTTTTATGGGGAGCTTTAGTTGGTAAGCAGACATAGTGCCCGCCTTAGATACAGTAGCTAAGCCCTGTGCAGAGGGAGCTGGATCCCACATGCCAACTGCAGTTTGAGTCCCAGCCCTAGAGGAATTTCTCACATGTTGGGGATGCATGTGTGCCCCAAATCCTGATACTATGGAGAAGAGGAGATAGCAGCATAACCACTCCCCATTGGGAGCTTCTCTCTTCTTATTTTAAACATCTTTATTTTCAGTTTGCTGATAAGATTCAGATGATATTATTCTCCATATATAAAAAATTTTCTTCCACACATATAATTTGCCTTCCAGCAAAGAAGAAAGGAAAGAAAACAAGAAAAGAAGCAAGGAAGAGGAAAGAAAGAGAAAGAAAAAGAGAGAAATAAAGCAGGAAGTTAAAAAAAGAGAGAAAAGAAAAAAGAAGAAAGAAAAGAAAGAAAAAGAGAAAGAAAAAAAGAAAGAAGAAAGAAAGAAAAAAGAAGAAAGAAAAGAAAGAAAAAGAGAAAGAAAGAAAAAAAGAAAGAAAAAAGAAGAAAGAAAGAAAGAGAGAGAAAGAGAAAGAAGGAAAGAAAGAAAGAGAGAGAGAAAGAGAAAGAAGGAAAGAAAGGAGAACGAGAGAAAGAGAAAGAACTAGATTCCAGGAGGTTACCCTATGTTGAAGTAGTCATTTTAAGTTTACAGTCAAAATATCTAAAAGGTGTTTGTAAAGGAAGCAGTGGGCAAGAGGAGAATCCAGTCAGGGAGATTGAAGCAATGCTTCCAAATTTTTATGTCTGGCCACTGGCTGGGGCCATTCAGTTATGGTATAGTATTAGAAACAGTGTCAAGGGTGACTGAGCTTCTCCTTCTGGTATAAGAAAATTAAATTTATACAGGTTGATACAAATGCAATTGCAGTTTTAGACCATGAATTTTAAATCATTATAACTAGGCTCAAACACAGCTTTATTAATCTAGGAACCATTAAACTAATAATTAAACTTTATTAATCTAGGAACCATTATAATCAGTACATTTTTGATAACAAAAAATAAGTTTGTTTATTTCTGTAACATAAAAAAATCAGAGCTTCAGAACTCACCAAACTATTGCAAAGCATCTTCTGCATTTTGCTGGTTGTGGAAGTGTTTTCCCTGCAAAAGCTTGTCAAGATTCTTGAAGAAGTGGTAGTCGGTTAGTTCTAGGTCAGGTGAAAGTGGCAGATGAGGCAAAACTCTGTAGCCAAATTTGTTCAACCTTTGTTTGTTTGACATGTGGTTGGGCATTGGCATGGAGAAGAATTGGGCCCTTTCTGTTGCCCATTGCCAAATGCAGGCATGGCAGTTTTCAGTACATCTCATTGATTTTCTAAGCATACTTAGATGGAATTGCTTCACCAGGATGCAGAAAGCTGTAGTGGATAAGACCCCATCAAGCAATGACCTTTTTTTTTTTTTTTTTTGGTGCAAGTTTGGCTCTAAGAAGTGCTTTGGAGCTTCTTCTCAGTCCAATCACTGAGCTTGTCACTGCTGGTTTCCCAAAAATCCACATTTTTGGGAAAACAAAAAACAAAAAAACACTTTTTGTTGCATGTCACAAACCAATTGAAAAATGATCCATTGCTACGTAGGACAAGAGAAGATGACACTTTAAAAGAAAATGATCCTTTTAAAAGTTTTAGTTAGCTCATGAGGCACTCATTTACCAAGATTTCTCACCTTCCCTATTGACTTCAAATGCCCGATGGCAATAGAATGATTGACACTGAGTTCTTCAGCAACTTCTCCTGTACTTGTGAGAGAATTAGCTTCAATGATTGCTCTCATATGGTTATTGTCAATTGGTCTTGTCAATTTCCAATGGCTGGACACTGAGCTCCTCATATACAAAGCCCTCATTTCCTTTGCATCACTACTGCATGGTATGTTCACTAGCAGTTCATAGGCCAATACATTGTTGACATATTGTCTCTGCTGCTTTTTGACCCATTATGAACTCAAATAAGAAAATTAGTCGAATTTGCTTGTTGTTTGACATCATTTCCATAATCTACAATACATATAAAATACAGCAAGTAATAAGTCATTAGCAAAACACATAAAGCAAGAAATGTACATTAAAATGAAAATAATGCATAATATAGCCAAATTTAAGAATGTATACAATATCAAGTGGCAAATTTCAACAATATAAAACTGCAATTACTTTCGCACCAACATACTAATATTTATACTAATAAAACATCTATATGATTTTTTTCTATTGAGCACGTGTACTCAACAGAGAAAAAGAGAGAGAAAGTGATAAAACACATCCCAAGGGGGATGGCCATGCCACAATCCTTTCTCCATTTTCTTCTCAGGATCTTGGCCAGACACATTCTCTCTCTCTCTCTCTCTTTCTCTTTCTCTCTCTCTCTCTCTCTCTCTCACACACACACACACACACACACACAAGTCCAGTGTGAGTTTTAAGCCACCAGGTATGGGCCTCAAACCACAGTCAACTACATGGGAGTCCAGTGATGTAACCATTATGCCATCTGCTGGTCCCCCCCACCCCAGAAACCTAATTTTTAAAATGGATGCTGAGGCAAGACAGAATTATAAGCACTCACTACACTGGGCATAGATTTTTAAATACTAAATAAATGTTATCATAAACTTGAATATGGTAGAATATCATGTGTTCACTGGGCTCATAAATCTGAGATTCTCTACCAACCACTCATCATCACCACATATCCACACATTTTTATTTTCAGGTAACATTATTAGAAATCTACAAAGACAGGAACTAGAAATACCTCAAGATGTTTAAATGAGGATTAATAATAACTTTCACCATAATAATTGTTTGAGATGTTTATTGCATTTTTATGCTCTAAGAACAATTTTAAATGCCTTAAATGGATAATCTTATTATTCTTCACAAAAATTCTACATATAGTCATCCCTCAGAGATATTACAGGTTCAATTTGAGACTACCACTATAGAGTGACTATTACAATTAAACAAGTCACACAAATATTTGGGTTTCCCAGAACACGTATAAAAACTATGTTTACACTATACTATAGTCTATTAAGTGTGCAGAAGTATTTCTGTCTCAAAAAATATAACTTAAGTTAAAAATGCTCTCTTGTTGAAAAAATGTTAACAGTAATCTGATACTTCAGCAAGTCACAATCATTTTCTGATTGGAGGGTCTAGCCTCAATGTTGATGGCTGCCAAATGCTAGAGATGATGGTTGTTGAGGTTTGGGTGACTGTGGTAATTTCTTAAAGAAGTACCGGAATGAAGTTTGCCACATCAATTAATTGACTGTCCTTTCACAAAAGAGTTGTCTGTGGCATTTGATGCTGTTTTAAAGCATTTCATTCATAATCAAACTTCTTCTTCATAGTTTCAGTCAGGAACCAAGTGGCAGTGCAGCAGAAATACAGCTGGACACAAATGGGAAAAGTCCTGTGTTTGTTTCCTGGGACATCCTTCGGTTTATCAAGCACATACTATGTGCCTATGATCTGGGCTGGCTGAGACTGGGGCGGGAGTGTGCGGGGGTTGTGTGGATCTGAATGTGAAAATTCTGTTGAGTAGGGCTCTCTATCTATTTTACTCTCAGAAATAAATAAATAATAAAACTTTTTTAAGATAGGAGTTGATTTTCTAAAATCTTGTCACTGCTTTATCAACTCTGTTTACATAATATTCTAAATCCTTTGTCATTTCAGCAATGTTCATAGTATCTTAACCAGGAATAAATTAATCTCAAGAAACTTTCTTTACTCATCCATAAGAAGTAATTTTTTTATTTCATTAAAATGTTATCATGAGATTTCAGCAATTTAGTCACATCTTCAGCCTCCACTTCTAATTCTAGTTCTCTTGCTAGTTCTGCCACAGCTGCAGTTACTTCCTTCTCTGAAGTCTTGAATTTCTCAAAGCCATCCATGAGGGTTGAAACAACTTCCTTCTTTCAAATCATTCATGATTTAATATTGTTACCTCTGCCTATGAACCACAAATGTAATTAAATAATGACATCTAGAATGATGAATCCCATCTAGAAATGTTTTTCCCTTCCTTCCTTCCTTTTTCCTTTTTCTTTTTGTTTCTTTTCTTTCTTTCTTTCTTTCTTTCTTTCTTTCTTTCTTTCTTTCTCTCTCTCTCTCTCTCTCTCTCTCTCTCTCTCTCTTTCTTTCATTCTTCTTTCTCTTTCTTTGTTTTCTTTCGCTTTTTTTCTTTCTTCTTTAATCTCTTTTTAATTTGCAAGAGGGTACACATAGTTCCTTTAGAAAGACACAGAAAAAGAGAAAGTAAGAAAGCATCCCCCATGGGAGATGATCATGCCATACTTCTTTCTCCATTTCTCCCTCCTTTTTGGATTTTGGACACACACACACACACACACACACACACACACACATACACACAGCCAGTGTATTTTTTAAGCCTATGGGTCTGGGACTCAAACAGTATAGTTGGCAATGTGGGATTCAGTTGCCTTAACCACCATGCAACTGGCTGACCCATTTAAGAATTTATCAATTTACTTTGCCAGAATTAATCAGAAGTATCACTATCTACTATCTATGGCGGGAATAGCCTTTCTTTTTTCTTTTTTTTT